>NW_021637815.1:0-203008 GCF_004799145.2 Neltuma alba
TCACGCTCCTCGATCCTGGCCTCCACCCTGGCCTCGATGCTAGCCTCTACTCTTGTCTGAGCTCCTCTCGCAACTCCTCTGAGGATGAGGAACCCGGCCGTTTCGCTCTCGCACTCGCCTGAGAGCTCCCAGCAGTATATGAAGGGCCAGCTCTACTTGAGCGGGGCAACCTAGTCGGTGTAGGTTCCAAGTCCACCCGCTAACTTGACCAGGGTGCTGTGGCCAGCCACGACCCGCTAAAAGTGAGGCGGTGGGATCCAAGGCAAACCCCCGAGACTCACGCAACTCGGTATCGACCTGAGTCATCCGTGCCTACCTAAAAATAATGTAAGAAGTTAATTAATATAATGATATTTACACTGTGATATTATATTAATATTTAATTTATTACTTACCGCTATTTCCTCAACCTCATTCGACCGCACCCCCGTCTCGAGGTCTATACACCATCGGCCACATCTCGCCATAAGTGGCCGTGTATCCTCGCTCCTGCCGTATCTTTTCCCTCTGTAAATGAAATGAAGAAAATATTAGTTACAAATTAAATACATATACATATTTAATAAATTTATTTCAAGTACTCACAATCTCGTCATAAGTGATCGCAAAGCTCCTGGATCCAGCCCTATGACGTATCGTCTGATACCTGACGCTCCCAGCATTTCTCCTAGAAAGAGCCTGAAGCAAAATGTAAAAAATTAAATTAAATCAGTCAAGTCAAACAAAAAATAAAGAAATTATAATTAATACAATATTATCATACCATCTGGTCAGCCGTCATCCTAAATAGACGTAACTAGACCAGTCTTGCCCGGGACTCCACCAGGTACATCTGCCAGTATCTCCTGCAGGGGTCTCGTCCCGTCACCTTTCTTCTCCCTCCACAGGTCGGCCCTCCTGTTCCTCCATGCCATCCTAAGCCTCTTAATCGTGTTAGCCCTCAACTCCTCCCCCAGAATAAATTTACTCTATGATTAAAATAATAAATTAACTAAATAACAAATTATAAACAAACAATTAAGCAATTTCAATAAAAATATTTAGTTTTTATAATTTAAAAATATTATAAATAAAATATAAATTATATCAATAACAAATAATAATTAAACAATTAAGTAATTTAAATGAAAAAATATTTTTACTCAACTAAATTTAAAATTATTATAAGTAATAAATTAATGAAATCAATAACAAATTATTTGAAATAATAAAATAATTAAATAAAAAATATATTAATTCATTTAACTACTTTTAAAATCTTATAAATAACAAACAAATTAAATAAATAAAAAATTATAATCAAACAATTAAAGATTTGAAAACAAAATATATAATCATTTATTTAAATTAAAAAATTATAAATAACAATTTTATATTACCTTCATCATTTCCCAACCTTGCTGCTTCTTCTCTGAGGTGATCTTCTTCCAGTCCTACACGTAGATGGGGAATAGCGTCCACTGCTGACTAAGGAGGCGCACGTACTTATTGTACAACTGGCCACCTTTCTTCGTCGGTTGGCCCAACTCATTGAGCGGCACAACCACTCGTCCGCTCGTCATCATAGACAGCTCTCTGGCTGTCAGCCTTCTATAGGACCTGTCCCCCTCAGAGTCTGTAAAATTTAATTAAGAAATAAATTATATATCAATGAATTAATACAATTCTATATAAATTAAATACTTATCAAATTTTAAAAAGTTAAATAAATACTTACCCACAAATTCCACCTCAAAAACCGGCCTGACGTCTGGGAGCAGGACGCTGCGCAGTCTGGGAATTCTCATTCCCCTGAACCTGCTCCTCCTCCTCCTCTTCGTCAGCAGCATCAACATCAGCATGGGGTTGTTCATCCCCAGTAAAATGAGCCTCCTTAGTCCGCTCGATATCATCCTGCTCTATAAAACTGAGGATATCCTCCTCGTTGAGATCGTAGTCATGAATGCTGGGGAATGGCTCACCAACATCATGACGATCCTCACTGGGTCCAGCTCTCTCAGGATCAACTGGCTCCTTCCCTGGCCGACGACTCATCCTAATAACAACAAATAGTAATTATTTATAAATAAAATAAAAAGAAAAATTATTTATAAGCCAAAATATAATAAATTAAATAAAACATAAAAATAAAAATTATTTATAAATAAATTACTACTTCTACCTGAAAATAAGGATTTGCAACTGAATCAGAACTCGGATATATTTTGTGGAGAAAATTCAGCAGAGCTTTGCTTCCTGATCGACTGAAGAAGCGAAAGTGAAGGGGGGTATATATAGGCTGCGCATTTCTAGCGGTTCTAGCAATAACCGCTAGAAAATTCTAGCGGTTCTCGACAAAACCGCTACAAATTGCTAACGGTTACACACCGCATTTAGGGCACCTTGGGAATTTACACCTTTTCTAGCAGTTTCTATAATAACCGTTAGAAATTTCTAGCGGTTTTATCTAAAACCGCTAGAAAGTGCAACGGTCATCTAAATCTCCTAGGGAAATTAAATATTTTCTAGCAGTTTAAGTGGAAACCGCTAGAAATTCTCAGACTCTAGCGGTTTGTTGGCCTAAACCGCTAGAAAATAAATGCTACAATTTTGGTGCCAAGTTCCCACCAAAACCTGGGAAAGGTTCTAGCTATGAATTTCTAGCAGTTAGGTTATAACCGCTAGAAATATGCGGGCCCCACAGTCTAAATGGTTAAGGCGTCGCTAATTTGTAGCGGTTTTTCTTAAAACCGCTAGAAAGGTCAGAATTTGTAGCGGTTTATTTGAACCGCTAGAAATGTTCCGCTGCTAACGTAACATTTTCTTGTAGTGCGGTAAGAGTGGCTGGAGGAATAAGAGAACTCCTAAGACAAATTGGCTTAGGCACCTAAAGAGACAAATAGGTAGCCTAGGGAATTGACATAAAGTCTAAGAGAATGGTATTGGTTCTTGGAACAGTTTTGGAGAATTATCAGTTAAGTGACCAACTGAGGAGGTGACTATACTTAGTCCTATAGTCAAAAGTCTCCGAGAGATCTTAAGAGTATGGTACCACTTTGGGAAGATAAGGACCAGGGATGAGTTGAGGATGTGAAAACATCCTACGGTTGTAAATTGATGCCGAGAGAGTACCCACGACTTCCTTCCAAAAAACCTTATCATTAATTAGGCTGGATTCAATTTCCTTCTGATTAATAGAGGAAAGCCAAAGTTAGAGGAGTAGAGCCATAAGACCTGAAAAAGAGACATTTAGACTAGCTCTAGATACAGGAAGAACCCATGTGATACAGAGACAGACGGAGTATTGACAGGTAAATTCTTAAGATGAGGCTATAGTCAAGAATGTAAGCTGAAAAGACTCGAGTAAAGATAGATCAAGAAGGAGGTCTAAGATAGCAAAGTACCAGGGTAGAGCCTATCAGAATCAGTGCCTTAGTTTCCCGTCAGCACGATTTAGTTAAGTGTTTTAGGCAACAGTAGCCCAAGAAATGTGACCCTGAAAGTAATGTGATAAAGTGCAAAAGCCAGACATGTTAGCCATTTTAGCAAGAATGCACTAAGTTCAACAGAAAATGAGAGATGAAAGTTAAGGAAGCTGTTAAGCTACTAAGTGTCCTAAGCAGTATTATTTCGGACTAAGACCCGAGATTTACTTGAAGTCTTGGAGGTCCTTATGAAAGAAATGGACACTACTCTCAGATTCAATACAACCTGCCATCCTAAGACAAATGGGTAGACACAGAGAATGATACAGATGTTAGAAGATATGCTACACGCATATGTGTTTAATTTTGGCGGTAACTAGGATATGTATTTACCGTTAGCCAAATTCACTTAAGATGATAGTTTCCATGTAAGTGTCTGAATGGCTCCATATGAAGCACTCTATGAGAGGAAGTGTAGATCTCCCTTGTGCTAGATAGAGTTCAATGAAAGAAGTAAGTATAGTCCTAATTTAGTGGATCAGACTTCCCACTAGATTAAGGTTATTCAGCAAAGACTTCTAGTGGATCAAAGTAGACAAAAGAGCTACCCAGACATTAAAGGAGACCATTAAAGATTGAGGTTGGTGATTAAAGTGTAACCAACAATAGAAGTCAGTCGATCCTAAAGATTAAGAAGTTAAGTCTAAAGTATGTTGGATTGTTTCAAATTTTGTCCAAGGCGGGACTAGTAGCTTATAAGTGACCCTTCCCCCAAATTTAAACCAAATTCATGATGTCTTCCATGTCTCCTAATGAAAGAAGTACCATCTAGACCCGACACATGTCATAAGCTATGATGACACTGTGCTCTAAGACAACTCGTCTTTTAAGATCAGACTAGAGCGAATCATTAATAAGAAAGACAAACAGCTGGGGAAATAGGCAGTTTTCACTAATCGAGGTTGTTTGGAAAGGTCTTACATTGGAAAAAGTTACGATGGAGATGGAGACTAGGATAGAGAAAAAGTATTCTGAACTTTTCTAATAAGATATGGTTTAAATTTCGAGGACGAAATTTATTTAGGGGGAGAGAAATGTCACATCCAGTAATATGGCATTTAGAAATAGGGATATTTCTAAATATTCAAAGGCCAAAAAGGACAAGGAGGAATAGAAGATTTATGGTAGAAAATAATTATTATAATTTTCCAAGTCGATTATGAAAAGTTTGACTAATTAAAGAAAATTAGTCAAGAATAATTATGACAAAATATTTTCAAGCCTCAGAAAATTAAAGAAAAATAAAGATAATATTCCTTGAGAATTATATGGGATTATAAAATTAGTTTTATGACAAAGTGCCCTTAGAGAAATTACAAAGAAATTTAAGGGCGCTTTAAGCTAGTTTAAGGCCTTTTATTTGGAAAATTCCAAATAAATATTTTAAGGAGAATAAAATCCCAAAAAAATTTTTATGATATCCCAAGAAATTATAAGAGATCATGGAATTAAAAAAAGACCCTCAAATATCTAAGATTTTTCCCAGTTCATTTGAAAAGTGGAAAAATCACTAAAGAGAAAGAAATTAGTTTTTCTTTTTATTTAATTATTGGGAAATTAAATTGGAGACAAAGAGGGCAATTTGGAAAGATAAAAATGAGAAGAATAATTTATAGATCTGACAAAAAATAATTATAGAGGCCAGAGCATTGTAATTATAGAAAAAAGTTAAACTTGGAGTAAAAGTACATCGATAAAGTGAAGACTAGAGTCTTGCACTTTACTTGGCCCACAAGTTCCCACTTGTCAAGCCTCTAATGGATGGTAATTAAAGCTTTCCAAGTGTCAAGCCACCAATGGAGAGGATCTTGACGTTTGAAATTAATTTCATTTGGCATTAAGTTAATTAAGAGAGAGGATTAAGATTAAGTAGGCATATGACACTTGGCAAATCATTAATGTTGGTTGGTGGGATATTTTGTGCACATTAATGAGCTCCTTCTCCCCCATTTTTTGAATATGTTTCGGCCAAGAGAGAGCTAGAGAGGAAAAGGAAGAACTTCAAAGGGAAACCAAGGAGAAAGGCATCAACTTTAAGCATACAAGTGAGAATCAAGGTTAGTTTATGGTTCCAAATGGTTCCTTGCTTTGTTTGCTTGAGTTGTATGGTTGAAATTTCTGGTTTTCTTCCTTCTTTGGTGCTGGCGGAAATGTATAATAAGTAAGGGGGGAAGTTTTATTATTCAATCTTGCTAGAACACTTCAAAGCATGATAGATCCTAGTGGTTGTAGGTTATTTTTGAAGTGTTTTCTTTATTATGTTACAAGTGGACCATTTCGGCCAAAGCAAGAGCTGAACCTTAGGATTTTTTTTTCAAAGTTTTAAGGCTTCCATTGTGTTCAAAATGAAAAATAGTGTAGGGTAAATCTAAAGAACAAGTGTTGGAAGCCATAGAATCAAAGTTGAAATTTTTGGATAATGAACCCTAATGGTTTGGTCAGTTCAAAAATGAAAGAAGGAATTTTATTTTGTTAAATCCAAGTAGATATTTGGAATCTACATGAAAAATCATATAGAAATAAGTCAAGAAGGAATTTTTAGGGTTTATGGAAACCAACTCTAAAAATTTAAAGAACAAAGGTGGATGCTTTAAGGGACAAAGGTTGTCCTTGAGTTATGTTGTTGATTTTTATGTGGAATGGTTGATGATTCTTCCTACCCTTTTTGTGGATTGCCATGTTAGGGTTTGGAATTTGTGGAAGGAAGAAAGAAGAACAAGAAAATCAAAGAGCATTGGATCAATGTAGTAAAATTTAATTGACCTTAATGTTGAGTGTTGAATTGATTGCTATGCAGTTTCATGTGCTATTATGTGGTTGAACTAAATGATGATGATGATAATGAATGTGTAGCTATACTCCTTGCTTTATGTGCCTTGGCTATTGCATGTTAGAGTGCTACATGTATAAGGTAAAGTAGTTCCCTATTAATAGCAAAACGTTGGAATGCTTGTAATTGATGCATATTAATGTTTTGGTTGATTGATCTTGCTACTGGGATTTCATTGAAATCTCATCCCCCATAGTAAAAGTTTTTCAGGGGCTTCAGTATAATCAAAGTCAGAGATTCCAGTAAAGTTTCGAAGGCCTAGAGAGAGAAAAGAGACTAGATATAGGCCAAAGGTTAAGTTAGAAGCCTTAAAGAGAAGATTATATGAAGTTAAGTCCAAGCAAGGACTAAACTGTAAATTCAAAAAGTTATGACCAGCAAGGGCAAAAATGGAAGAGTGTATAGAAAATTCCAAGAAAATTCCAGAAAATGGAAAATAATATTCTAAGACTCTTCTATGAAGAGAAAAGACAAAAATACCCTTGAGATAGCTTAAATGGAATTTATGAGGTTATGGCCAATAAAAAGTACACTATTTGAGGTAATTATTTAAAATAACAAGAGACCTCAAAAATGTACGTAAAAATGAGGATTAATTGGTTGAAAGGTTATACTAATTTATAAAATTAGTCCCGCAACCAAAAGACCAGTGGAATGGCTTTAGTAAGTTAAAGAGCAGATTATACCGATAAAAGGGTATTTTAGTAAATGATTTTTATACAAGGCTTAGAGGAAGTGTTATGGCCTAAGAAAATTCATAGATACTCTCTAAAATGAAAGGGAATTTATGGAATAGATAGAAGAATTTTCTGAACCCTGGAAGGCCATAAAGAAAGTCGGAGAAATGTGGGCCAAGTAAAATAAGAGGAAACTTAAGGGCTAAGTTTAGATCCGACGGTTATGATCTAATCTTCCTTCTCCTCTACCATTTTTGTGACACATGGCCTCTTCTAGAAGCATGATGTAAGGATGATGTAATAAGGTGATGCAATGATGATGCAAAAGTCCATTTGAACTTCCAAAATTGCCCTTACTCCTTCTTCAAGCTACCAAGGGCATTTTGGTCCATTCAAGCCAACTTTTTGGCTATAAATAGGCACTTTTCTCCCCCCAATTCAGCCAAGCTGATGAACACTAGGAGAAACTCTGCTTCCCTTGCATCTAGAGAGAGAAAGAGCTATTTTTAGTGAGAGAAAGTCCACCTAAGTTCAAGCTCCAAGATCAAGGTATGTGGTGGCTGTAGCATCTGATTTGATACCTATTTCAAATTAGTTACTGTATATATCTGATTCTGAAATTTTGTATGCTTAAAGTAGACTCTGTAAGCTTTAAATTCATGGGTATAACACTTCATTTGGATATGTGTACGATTTATGGTGATTTTTCAAAGTTAGGGTTTGAAATCTGGAAACAGTGTTGAACTTTTGGAAGAGTTTCGAGTTCCGTACAATTCCGATACTGTTCGGCATAGAATTGGTTCCTGAAACTATTTTTAATTTAAATTTAACTTAAGGATTTTTCAGTGAGACTTGGAAGCACTCAATTTAGATTTTTATAGATTTAATTATGAATTTTCAAAATTGAGCAAAAATTCTGGAGTTTCTGCATGAACAGTACCCGCGAACCAAAATTTCCAGATTTGGTATTCTTGAATCTAAGGCCATCTAAAGTGGTCCTAATTGACAAGAAATGGATCTTAAGGATGGGAAATGATAAGATTTATATTAGAAAAGTTAGAGAGAAAACCCTAAGACTAAGAGAAAGGGTTGAGGTTCAAGAAAGCTAGTCTTGAACTTTATGTAATCTAATGGTCCTAATGGATTGTGTGATCATTATGGTTATGTTTAGGACCTTTGGAACATCCAAAAGGATGTTTGGTGATGTTGACCGAATGCCCACATGGTTGGAAAGTCAAGGGAGTCAAAGGAAAAGTAAGAGGAAGCTTGAGGTGCAAGGTAGTGAACTTACCCTTTATGTGCTTGACATGGTATGCTTATGTGTTGGTTTATATTTGTTGTTTGAATGATGTTGTGACATGATGATTGTTGCTGGAAATGATGTTTTTAATATGTTCCCATGGCCATGCATTTTTATACCAAGCATAAAGCATGATGGCATGTCACTAGTTAACTTAAGTTTATGAAAAACTACATACTATATACTAGCATCCATCTTGTGCATGTATGTGGTAATGTTTGCTACTGAGATTCCCCTAAATCTCACCCCTTCGTAACCAACCATTTAGGTCAATCAATAATGGGCACTAATGGCATGAGAAGCAAGGAGAAGAAGTGGAGAATTATTGATGCTAATGATTGATACTAATATTCAATGTATAATTCTCCTATGTTATAATTATGTTGTGAATGCCATGTATTTAATTATAAAGCTTATGGCATGTATAGGAATGTATGAGCATGAATGGGAAAAAGTAAGCCCATGTTAGGTATGCCAAAGAAATAAAAAGAATTAAAGTAAAGAGATGTTAAGGGATAAAACGTAGGTCATAGAGCAGTTAGTTTCGAGCTTCAGTTTGACCTATCATATGAATGAGTTAAGCTATGAAATTTGGTATACTTATAGTGCACATCCCAAGCTTTAAAATGAGTGGTGAATCACCTCATTTGGATGTGCATACGAAGATATATGAATTTTCAAAGTTAAGGCGGAGAATCTGGAAAGTCCAGATTTTACCAAACGAATAGTAATCTTAATCCAATAAACTGTACATTTTCAGTGAGGGTGAGTTCAGTTGAATATTTTTCGCTTAAAGAGCATAGAAATATCTTTCTGTAGAATTTTGGAACACCTTCATACGATTTCTCTAGAATTAATTATGATTTTTCAAAGTTGGACTTGTAATTTGAAAACTGGACAGTGAACAATAATTTTCCGAAAATTAACATCCAAATTGAAATTTTCAAGTGTAAGACCATCCAACATGGTCTGGAGGTTCTAAATGAATGCTAAGGTACTATATAAGTAAGGTGTGACACTAACAGTGCTAAAATAGCAAAATTAAAAAATTTAATAAAGAGAATAAATAATGTAGGTATCAAATTAAAAATTAAGAAAAAGTATAAGCATCTATACAATGAAAAATCTCTTTATTCTCTTGTTAGCAATTGCAACATTTTGTCATTAACTTTATGCAATTGTTTTGTTTTTTAAATTCTGTCAACATCTCATTCTAAGGTATGTTCTTTTATTCAAAATAAGTGCATTGTCAAAATCAGTAGACTAACTCATCTATAATGTTTTTAGTCTTCATATGGATGAGTGAGTTCTCTTTGTGATTATCATCGTCATATGTCTAATTTTGATCAGCAACAAAAATGCAAAATGATGGTGTCAATAGGCTTAGAATTGTTGCAAATGACCCAAGAACTAACCTGTTAATTATTGCTGAGCATGAGGGATATATAACATGTCTTTCATATATGTATTCCTTTGTCTTCTCCCAAACAAACCTTGGTTGTGATAAACAATTGCAAAGTAACATACTAACAAAAAATCTTCAGAGGTAATGTCCAGCAGCCTAAAAAGAAGCTTCCTTAATGACATCAACGTATTCTTGATCATCTTGGAGTAGTCCAAGTGCATAGCAGGCAGCTCTAAAATTGGGTATATAATGTCATTCACAGTTCTGATCTCTTCATATGATTCAGGGCCTTGAACTTTGGTGAGTAGTACACACAGATAGTATGTCTCACCTTGGGAAAGGGATGAGTGAGCTAGCCTTCCCTATTACAAAACCTCTTTGTCTTGGTTTACAAATCTTCAATTTCTTGTCAAATGTATACAACTGTGGTATTTGTATGTATGTTGATGTCCTAGCAAATGATTGAGCCTAATTTAATAACATCCACACTAAGAACATTGATTGCCTCATGGTGTGCTTATCCATCATTGAGGAAACAGGTTGAGCACAGGAGTAGTATATTGCTTGTTCCATGGGCAAATGAAAGCTCAATCTCTCAACTGATAGATATCTATGATGTATGTCAAATGCAAAAATGTGCCATGCAGCTTCACAAGGAGAGACATATCTACAGTTCAAGTAATGGGTGATCTCATCAAATGTCATCTCAGAATCATTTGCATTTCCAGTTTTGTAAATCCTTGCAACTGCTATATCATTCCCTTTGCTTATGTACTTGAATAGGTGTTTGATGGCCTGGGATTGATTGGTTTTTTCCACATTGATTTGACCCCTAAACAGTCTCAGCAAATTTGCATTATAAGGGACAACATACCTGTTGTCCAATGTTACACCTTTGTTGATAATGGTATGTCCATCTCTTCTCCATCTATATGTGGGATATCCATCTTCATCGACAATAGTATGGTCCACAAATTTCTTTGGAAAATATTTTGAACATTTCCTATCTTTCATACATGGTGATTTTTTATTTGAAGAACCACAGGGGCCGTGCATCATGTAGTTGCTTACAAGTTCATATAAATCATGATCATTTTTTTCATCTGGTACCATATTTTTGCGGAAATGATTTTATCAATGTCTCCTGGTGTTTTTGGCTTGTCATAAGAATCAATGAATAAGATGATATGCGCATGAGGGAGACCTCTCTTCTGAAATTCAATTGTATATATCTTTAGAAAAATGACAAAGATAATACAATTAACACACATAATACAAACAAAATAATTGAGTTCAAGGTTAAAAGGTATAAACAATTATGTATACCTGGACGAACTATTCCAAATATTTTTTGTTCCTTTCTAACTCTCATCAAGGCATCAAGTTTCATCTTAGAAATCCTAGATAGGACTGTTAGGCAATCAGATGGATTAAGATTTCTTTGCTCACAATATCTTCTTACTTCTGGCCATGCAAGGTTACATGTAATTGTTAGGAAGATGTCTGGATAGCCTGCAAATTTGCAAATAGCCATTGCGTCTTGGAAGTTGTTAACCATGTATCTAGCACCTCCTGTGAATGATAAAGGAAGTATTACCCTTTTCCCTGTCATTGATGTATCAGTCTCACCTCTAGTAATTGCATCTGATAATCCCTTATAAAGATCAACCCTTAGTTCCTTTTGGTGGTCCTTGAGAAATTTCAAGCGATCAGCTTCAACTATTATATATCCATCAACTATGAATTGCTGAAGCAGTCTCCTAGCATAAAGAATGACAGATTCCTCTGTCCTCCGCTCCATTAATCTGTAAGCTAGATATTCTCTTATGCTCAATGTTTTCTTCTTCTTTGTTTCCTGCAAAGTGTGTTCAGCATGTTTAATTTCTGAGTCACACCCATTGTTACTAAAATAAAAAAGAAGAGGGTATTGTATTGGAAGGTATGATTTATGGAGCTCATCAATTCTCTTTAGATGTCCGTCTTTTTTCCCCCCACAATTATGTCTCTTTTGTGATATGTTCTGTCAAAGTCTCCCACTACAAGAGCTACGATTTAAGATGATGTAGGTAGATTGTAGCATCTAGTTGAATCTGATTGCCTAATGAGGCAAATCTTCACATCTGCATGTTTATCCTATTTCAAGATATCATATGCATGCCTGTATTTCTTTACAAGGTTGTTATGTTCATTAAGGCACTCCTTGATTACATGCACAACATCTTTATTAAGATGAGCTACCTGACCATGGTGATTGTGGATGAACAATTTTGAGTATGAGAAAACTTTTCATAATTAAAGGAGTTAAATCACATCATTTAATACAAATGTAAAATAAAGGACTGATATTCTAACCTCACTACAGAAGTTCGATTAGCAATCTCGTTCTTAGTGTCACAAATGTATAACTGTAAATATACTATGAAGATCCTTCTTTAGGTAACAAACTGCCAATGTAATGGTAATTTTGCCCAGACAAGACATATGTATAAGGACCAGCACCATTAGTATTCAATGAGTGATTAACTTTTCCACCCATTGAAGTGAAAGCAAACATATTGTTATACGCTCTAATATTAGACTAAAAATTCTTTGCAGCCTCATATTCATTGTCAAAGAAAAGTTTGCGTAAAGCTTCAGAAGGTCGTTCAAGGGGTGGCATGCATACCTTGCCATTGCAACAACATAGAGAAAATACCGGATTTTCAGGTGTTGAAGATCTCTTCACCCTCTCATTTAGCCATAAAAGAGCGCCACAATGCTCACATTCATATGATGAATCTCCTTCATCAAGGTAACCATCGAGACTTATATGTCCAAATGTAATGGTGTTTTTATCCTCCTTATCATCATCATCACTCGAAATATCTCTGATTATATTTGTAATAATACGAACAATTCATAAGTATCCTTTGTAGATGTAAGTAATGCTTTATACAAAAGAATAGATAAAAGAACAGAAGGCATGCTAACCACCCTTATGAATATGATTGTTCAGTGTATGTGTCAAGTCTTTAGCAACGCTGGATATGCTTACAAGAAGAGATTTTTTTTCCCTCAAAGCTTGTCTTTCTTCCCATGAAGGGCATCAACTTCTATGGGTTAAGTGTACTGTATGGGAGGGTTTCCTTCACTAAATTTTGAATGCGATGATTGATTCCCTATAGAGTTAGAAATGGCCAAACACTGACCTGTCATGACCTCTATGAATATATGAGTTTATTGAAGTTGAGCTATTGTCAGAGAAAGCATTCTTTTGCAAACTAAATGACTTTGATGTGCTCGAACCATGATGAGTATCTGGTAAGGAAAGCCCACTATATGAATTGATGTTTGGAGTGCAGAACACATTATCTGTTTGTGATGCCAGAATTATTTTGCGCCGCTTCTTTACATGACGAATAAGAAATTATAGGTTCGACGAATGAGGAATGATGTTATCTGCGTTCTATGCAAAATCAACAATGTAAGAGGTGAATATCAAAGTGGTTGAATATATAATAAAATGATAGCAAAGAAATAGCACCATGGTAGTTGCAAGAAGAAGTTTAAGGTGCATAAAAAATAGTCTGATAAAGCTTACCATTTCCAAACCATTGGCTTTGGTTCTTGCTTCTTCTTCCCATGTTGAGTACAACGGTCACAAGTTGTAATCAGCAAGATTGACTGCACAGATGACAGTATTGGTTGAAATATATTTCATAGCCATCTTTAGAACATTAGAGGGAGCTTCTTCAACAGCACAACTGTTATAATTTTTTTTTAATAGGGAGCACAAGTGTTATAATCTAATTGCACCGTAGGCATAGATCTTGAACCTGATTGGTCATATTAAAATGTCACGAATGTATAATTTTTTCCTCTCTGAAACAATAATTGAAAATCTTTATGATACCAATGTAGGCATGTTAGCTTTTCCAATGCAATTTACAACAGAGGATGTAATTGTCATAGCATCTCTTAGTTTAAATTTACTTAGCTGCATTTAATTAACTAACCACACCGCCAGAATTATTGCATTGGAAAAGAAAGAATCAAAAGAATTAATGCATTTTTGTTTTTTAATATTTTTCTTTTGGGCCAATAAGGCAACAATTACGTTGAAATTTGGTGATGTAATGATTTAGATCCAAATTTCACCTTCCTATTTAGGTATTTGTGCATTTGAAAAACATTAATTCCTTTTTTCTTTTTTTGGTCAAAATAAAAACATGAATTTCAAAAAAATAATTATCAAATATAATCAAATGCATTAAATAAAGAGAGAGTTTTTATTCTTCAGCAAAAAAAAAAAAGATATTTTTTTATTAAAATAAAGACAAATGTACACCTTTGAGCCTCTATATTTTTTTTTTTGTATGGAGCAATTTGTGCGTTAAATAGGTATTTGTGCGTTTTAAAAACATTAATTAAAAACATAATTATCAAAGACAATCAATTGCATTAAATAAGGGGGAAGTTTTTATTAAAATAGAAGCAAAAGTAAATGTTTTTTTGCCAACAAAATTAAATGTTTGATACTTTTTTTTTTTTTTTTAAAATTCAGTTTGGTTTCTTAATTTATAAATAATTTTTTATTATTTAATCCAAAAAATGTTATACCCAATAATATTTTTTCCAATAATTGTGAGTTAAAAAATAAACATGATACGTAAATATTTATGAATATTTAGTTAAAATTTAAAATTTGAATATCAGATAATTTTTATACTCCTTACACGGAGTATAATGAACATAAAATCAATTGGTATAACTACATCTTGGTACGAGAAAAACTTTACCTTAGAAACTAAACATTGATTCAAAAATCAATTCCCCCAGGCAATTTCTTAATTCGTCTTCTGCCTACAAAGAACGATGGTGCACCCATTTTGTGTATTTCTCCTGTCTTATTATATTGAATTTCATTTGATTGAATATGATGGGTGATTGCTAACGCCAAAATTTAGTCTTCCATGCTAAGTGTGGAATGATGTCAATATGAGCACAAAAAATTAATCCACTTTAACATTTCCCACGTAAAATCAGTAGTTTACATTTTGATCAACACAAAGCATTAACATCAACTTTATTGAAATTCAAAACCTTAAGATATTCCAACAAAAACATAATACTACGACATGGAGGAATTAAACATTGCCTGGATGCACTGTGAATAGAAGTTAACAACTGATTTGATAATGAGACAGACATCAAAAAAGTGCATGACAACAAACTTGGGCTAGATAGAAAAGACAATAATCTATTTGAGAATTGTTGGGGCTTTTCATTTAGGCTCTTTCTTTATTGTCTTTGTGGACTTAGTAGCATTGAAATCAGGGGTTAACATCCCTGATAGGCCTAGGTTTTCCACCTCCAGTGAGGGGCTTTTCAATCTTTCCTACGTTTTGCTTGAGAATAATTGGGGGTAATGAACTGAAAGATTGTCAAATCATTGTCCTCATCTGTTTGCACTTTATGAACTTTAGAAGAAGATTTTGATCCAGAAGATTCAGCAGGAGAACTTTGTCGAACATAAATAACTGGAAATTAGTCATAGAAGAATTGACTAATTTGACGAGAGGGAAAAAGTTAAGTGAATCCATTTTCTTCATATTAATACCTGACTAATAACTGGACCACCACCTGGTTGATAAAAATAAGTAAATTGCTCAACTATTTTTAGGTCATGAGAGAGCTGAGACACACTAATACTACTATTGGGATGGTCAAGATTGTTGTCTTTCATGTTTAGCCTCACAATAATCACTTTCCCCACACTTTTAATAAGAGGCTTTGGAAATGTCCCAGGTTCGCCATCCTGTTTTAATCGTGATGCATCATTAGTGATGACTTAAACAACAAGCTAAATAGATAATTACAAACCGATAAAAATTGTTACAGAACCTTACAAAATTTATCCCTCAATTTCACAGCAAAGGAGCCAAACAGCTGCATTGCACAATGATTGAACAAAAGAATAGAGCATCACCACAGCAATGGAGCCAAACAGCTGCATTGCGCAACGATTAAATAAAATAATAGAGCATCACCCAGTATTATCCACAACTTTGTAATGAACTTTGAACCTATGTAATATCATCCATATCATACTTAATGATAAAAGAAAACAACTGCCCACTGGTCCATGAAAAAAAAAAAATCAAATACCCTTACTTTGGCTCAGTCATCAAGACGACCTTGTTACACCCGGGGCATGTAAGCTTGTCACCGATATACGATGTTTTTTTGTCACAGGGACACCCATCATAGTACCAATTATAAAAGGTCTCAAGCTTCTGTATCGTAACTTTTGTAACAACCTCTCCTTTCTAAGTTCTTACATGACAAACCAAAGAAGCAACAGAATTTTTTGTTTGAAAGTAGTGCAACATACAAATTTTTAAACATATCAATCACTTGTTTCAGTTGAAAAATTTGAGAAATAGTCATCCTACATGGAAATGTCAGCGTGGACTCATCAGGCAATGTTGAGACAACACAATTTGATATTTGGGGGCGGCTTTGACTTGCATCAGGTTTCGCTTCAAGGCTAATGGAAATTATATTATGTTGTAATATGAAAACACACAAAATGAAATGTAGAAATCAAATGCAGATGACACAAATGAGTGATTAGCAACCTTTCACGTAAACTTCTAGCCTCAATTATATAATGTGGCCATAAGCTGAAAAATCAAGGAACCATCTTGTTTCTAAAATTAGTTTTATCATATTTAATCAATGGGGATAAATGATAGAGAAAATTACCTTTCCCTTTTAATATCCTTACAAAGCGAACCATCACAACAATAGGAAGCTCAAGATCATCTGATTTACAGTTAAATGTTCTTGTTGCAAAATCTCCATACAAGATAACATTGATAGAATTTTTGCTATGATGAAAAAAATTGAAGCCAATAAAAGGGTAGACATGACATGTATAGAGAGAGGTAAAAAAACAAAAATGTCATGTCAAAAAATATTCTTAAAAAAACACTAACTTGACGTCTGTTAGGATTAAAGTTTTGATGATAACAAAGTAAGTAATATATGTTTCAGTATGTTGATCGATCATCTGATCGATCAAGGACTTATCAATAAGCTGATAGATAATATCTCTGTACAATCAAGTAACTTAGCAGAAATTTTGATCGATAACTTGTTAGATAATGTGTTGATCGATCAGTTGATCGATCATTGTTAACTTAGTTATGTATAAAAGTCTGGAGTAAATTATCGATCACTTAATCGATAATCAAGATGATCAAACATCAGTCAGATAAAGGGATACAAAATGATTGATAAACAGATTATCGATGAGAAGACAGATAAATGGTAATACGCTCTACTCATTCTATGTTTTGCTTTAGCCACCATTTATCGATCACTTTATCAATCAGTGATTTATCGATAACATGATCGAACATTGCTTCATAACCCTCTCTACATGCAGGTATTTGTCCAAGTAGCTTATCTGTCACCTGATCGATGAGCAAATTAACCATCACATGATCGATCATTGGTACATCGTTCTTAAATCATGGTTCTTCGATCACTGGATTGATAATCAAATTATTGATAATATGATCGATCAACACACTTCATGTTTGCCTTGTTTTTCACATAACGTGATCGATAAATTAGTTCTTTGACTTTGCAGGATTAAATCTCTATGTTCTACTTTATCGATCACTTGATCGATCATTCATTAATCGATCACCTATTCGATTAACCTACATAGTTTGTGTTTTTCACTGAACATATTTTCACTTATCATTTATCAATAAAGTTATCCATCATCTTTTTATCGATAAAGTGTTCGATCATTATTACTTTAAAATCTATGTTCTATAACACTTTGTTTATCGATAACCTGATCAATCAACAAGCGTTCAATCATTTATTCAATCATGGAATGTTTTTCTGTTTAAACTTCAATCAGTTACGATGATTCTCAAATTCAATTATCTACTTCATTCAAGCTTTTCTCAGCCTTTATGCTTATACTAATTATCTTTTTGAAGTGATTCAAAATCAAGAGCGATCTTGATCTTCTTTTTCTCTGCATACCAGTATGATGTCACTGTTTCCTTTTATCGATCACTTGATCGATAAATCATTAATCCATCACTTGATATATAAACTTAGTTATCTATTTCAAAAGCTCTTACTCTGAATAATCGATAACTGATCGATCAATCAGTAATCGATCAATACTTTGATCAAGCATGTCTAGTTATTGCTCAGCACATTTAACAACTGATTGATTCTACTTGTAAACTATGAATGTTCATTTTATCATTTGTTCGGTTCTGCTTTAAATCTTACTTTGCAAAGAAAAACTTATTGAGTTAAAGTATTATTGCAGATTACGAAGAAAAACCCAACGACTCTCCAACAGTTATCTAAGTAGCCTGTAACCTACCTTGTCAGAAGCATTAATGGTGAAAACCGTTGCAACTGGGAAAACACGCAACTGGACTCTCAATGGCTAGAAGCTCTTCCATCTAATGGTTACTAAACTACCTCAACTATAAAAGGCTCGAAGAAGCATTAAATGAACAGATTGAATACACGACTACCCTCTGTTGATCATTTACTGTTACATTCAATACTCTGTTCTTCCATACACCGAGCTTCAATGATTATCATTTATTCACTCTGTAAGAGAGTTTGTATCTTTTATCATTAATCACATCTTGTGTGAAACTCAAGAGTGTGGACTCTTGAGTGGGATTCTAACCTTACGGGTAGTAAGGGGGAGTGATTGAGAGTATTAATTGCCGTACTATGGCACCAAGAGCCTGATTAATCTTGGAACATAGTGGAATACTCAAAGATGTTCTGAGGACTGGACGTAGGTCAAGTGGTTGAGACCGAACCGGTATAAATTCTGTGTCTACTTTCTACGGTGAAATCTCTCCAACTCATACTCTCTGTTTTCATTAACTTATTGTTTTAAATTCTCAAAACTTTTATAACTCATCCAATTCACCCTCTTCTTGGGTGAGAGTGCCGCTAACAACGTCAACAATAGTGAACTTGAGCCTGTTTGTTGTTGTATTGTTTTTTTTAACATCTTCCAAATCTCCCTATGCTTGAAGAAAACCAAGCACATCTGCACAAGGACATTAAGCAATTAAGTGCAGCAAGAAAATGTGTTATGATGTATGTACCATGCTACAAATATCTACGTGGGCAATGCAACATACCAATAAGATCAATGGAAAAAAAAAACCAATAAGATCTTCCCTTTCCACTTTGTCCTCAGCCAAATCCTTAATAGCAACAAAATTGAATGCTTCATGACAAATTGGAGTATCTGAGTCATCAATGTATGTTGAAGTATGGAAGCTTAATTTCCAACTATTGTTTGTCACCTTATACTAGTATGTGTTCCCGATATAACCTCAAAGTTCTCAAAGTGATAAACATGTTTGTTGACCAACTCCCTCATATATCATCCAAATAATGACCTTTGAATTGTGAAAGCTTCAATGACGTTACCCTGTATAAGAGCAAATGACCAAACATTAAGCACACAGAGGTTGAAGAAATTTCATTTGAATAAGACTAGTTAAGTGATTTAAACCTCTGCATCTACTAATAGAAGCCCAAGTTTCCATATTGGAAAAGGAGGAATCCTCTTCAGAATAGTCCAGTGAGTGAGGACCTTAGCATACAGACGCCATGTGTCCTTGACATCATCAATGTCTTTGATCAGGTCACCCTTAACAGCCGACGTTGCCATTGCGTAGAAGACAAGAAGAATAGAAGGGAAAATATGGATGATCCAATAAAACGGTGTAAATGATATTACTTTGATGTGACAAACCATATATGTACAAAGCTAAAGCGGTGAATTGGCATTTAAAAATGAAATGAGAATTAAATATAATTTTTTAAAGCAACAACAATTCAAAGATGTTGGAAATGACAATCAAACATTTATTCATGTTAATTTCAAATTGAAAAAAATTTGATTCTAATGTATATGCTTAATAAAATTCGAGATCTAAAAATCTTATTTCAAAATAGGAAAAAATTTGATTCTAATGCATATACTTAATAAAATTTGAGATCCAAAAATCTGATGAATATAAAAAAACAAAAGTAAAATTGTATATTTATTCTTTCATTTAATATAAAATTTCAATTTATATTCTTAATCTATAATTTTTCAATCCCCAAATTTTAACACTATTAATCTCAAATAATGACATATTTTTTTATCATCATTGTAATTTTAAAAATTCGAACTTACATGTCACTATTTAATACTATTTAATTTGATATTGATACTATTCTTATTAATGAAATTAACCACTAGAAGTAGATGGCATTTGAAAATGAAATGAGAATTAAATACAATTTTCTAAAGCAACAACAATTCAAAGATGTTAGAAATGACAATAAGAATTAATGACCTAGCACGGGCAAAAAGGCAAACATCATCCACAATCACACGTTCTACAATGAAAAAATCCCATAATTTCTATAGAAAATAGTAGAGGAAATAATAAAAGTCAGGCGAAGTTAATGTTATGCCCCATAAACTAATTGGGCAAAAGTTGCGGCGAAGCCTAATAAGCACATCATGTAGAAATGGAATAACTATCGGCAATGATCAACCGATGACAACGGATAGCACAAGATACGATAATGGAAAATAGCAAAATGAAACCATTGAAAATAACAAAATAAATGGCAAGCATTGCCAACTGTTCGAACCCATCAGAGGATTTTTTTCAAAAACATTGGAAATAGGAAGGTTGATTTTAATATAGGAGAAAGTGGGGAAGTAGGAGAAGGAACAGGCACATCACTACAGATTTTAATGTAGGAAATGGGAAGGTTGATTATACAGATGGCTAGGACTTGCTCATGTGTTTTTTTTTTTTTTAATATTAGCAATTATTTTCTCACCGTAGAATATCTTTTTTTTACGTTTCGCAATGAATGAAAAGATGGTTCAATTAAAGAAAGTTTTTTCCTCTAATGACAAATTGATATCCGTAAATCTATCCCAAATTTGATAAATGTAGGGGCATTCAATTTACGAGGGGAGGGAAAAAAACAAAAAACAAAAAAAACAAAACTGCCGTGTAAGTTACTTCACAAGGCAAAGTTTTTACAATGTTTAACACGAATTAAAATTTCCAAATAGGATGTATAACACAAATAATATAATAGCATCTATTAGTTTGAATCTACTTAGCCTTGGTCACAAGATAACAAAACCAATGATAATTACCTCTTTGCAAATGAAATTCAAAAACCCCAAGATTCAAAGAAAATAATAAAATGAATACTTAATCTCCATTTCCAATATATGTTCACCGATCCACCTTCCCTTCAATATTGACTCATCCAATTCTCAAATTCATTTTCTTTGTTCACCAACATCAGAAAAAAGAAGAAGGAACTATTGCCTTTTTTTCCTCTAAGAAAGCCACCTTCATTGTTGGATTAAATAATGGGAGGTTCATATTTAATGGCTTGAGAACAATTATTATTATCGCACGTCATGGAGATGAGATTTAGAGGGAAAAATTGAAAAGAAGGATTTCAAATTGGGTCATAATACTCTTCTTTACTATGTTCTTTTAAAGGGGATAATACATGTTTCGTTATAGCCTTCATTTTTTTAAAATCCAGTGAGAAAGGAATGCTAATTTCTGATATAGTTGCATCATAATGCTAATCTCTGATATAACATAATACACTTTACACCATTTTGTCCTTAAACATCTGAGTATTTGATAACCCCAAATTAAGTCAAAAAATTAAAAGGCCATTAGCAAAAGAAATTGATGATACCAAAAAAATAACTAACTCATCAAATAAGTAGGTAGTTTAAATCATCCATTAAAAATGACATCAAATATTAATAATCAAATAGCCAAACTTCAATCTTTCAGAACTTAACAAAAAGGGAAGGGATTACACATATAGAAAATGACTTCATAAGTATAATTGATCAAAGTTATACATATGAAAAGTCCCACTACAAAAAGAACGACACAACCCATCCTGGTCAAACTACTCATCCATAAAGATAATACTTGCAAGACAATGTCGATGTTGCTTGGGCACTGCAATGCTTTCGATCAATGTTAATGTTGAAATTTAGTATCTCAGGATTAGAAAAATCATAAACAACCATGGTGATGCTACTGAAGCTTCAAAATAACATGTGTGCTGCATAAAAATTGGCTTCACCATCAAATCAATCATTATCAAGAAAGAAAACCACTCAATTCAATTCAAAGAAAATTATGGATATCAATTCCTCAAGTATCATATACTTGACCCTCTCCATCTTGACCCATTTGAGCAAGACAACACGATCATCTTCAGATGGTAATTGAGCATAATGAGTATATGTCCAATAAGCAGATGAATCACGGAGGATGCAATGGAAACAATTACTGCTGTATGGAAAAGGAACAAATCCACAATTTGACTTGAGTAAAATGTGATCATAAACATGTACAGCCTGAAATGAACAAATAAGAACATACTAGTCATCTAAGAGATCAAAATTGAACTCATAAGTCCACTCCCCGTTAACCAATACATCCTCCAGGCAACCCACGTCGGCCATAATGCCGTACACATCTAGACATAGCACACATTTTATTGAAGCAGCAAAATGAACTTAAATAAAATTAATTGATATGAAAAGAATTGTACAAATTAATCTTGGTTCTTCATAAGAAGTCGTTGCAAGAACAAAAAGAGACTGGAAATGAATCATCAAAACATCTATTATGTCAGGCATGACCTCTAGAAATGAATCCTCCAGCGCAATCTTCAGGTCAAAGTTAATCAAATTTATACCCCATTCAACACCAAACCTATGAAACAAAAAGGTACAATCTTCATCAAGAATGCTAGACATTGTACGTATAACTGATCGTTTTCTCGCAACAACCAAAGTAATGTTACCTTGTTAAAAAAATCAAACATGCCAATGTTATGATGTTAGATAATGCAAAACTTAATGCTATAGAAAGGCATATACAAGAATGCCAATAATATAGCATAAGAACAAACCTTCCTATTCGCTACAATCACATTCAGGGTAACTTTAGGATTTATCTCCTCAAAAGGAAAATCCCAAAATAGATGGACAACCCTAAGGCAAATACCAAAGATGTGTGTGAGTCATTGAGTTCGGTAAGGATAAACACATCTTGCAGAGCCATGGCAAATAAGGCTACGATGGGTTGATGTGAGATGAAAAAGAAAGGACAATACACAAAGGACACCATATTTTATATAGACAAATGCTAGATGAAATAAAATTTTCATTTTTCACATTTGAAAAAAATACAGGACAATATTTGGGAAAAAAAAACAATAAGGTTAAGTAGACAGAAGAGATAAAAAATAGCCAATAAGAAGATGAAACACACTTGATCGATAAGGACCAATCAGATAAAGCACAATAATCATAACCAATAAGGTTAGTCAACTGAGTGAATAGAATTTAGAGAAGGAAAAAAAGTATCATAATGATAAAACAAACTAGAAAAATAAGAACCAATAAAGGCTCACAATATAGGAAATTGGAGAGATAAATAGCAAAGTTCCGAACAACAACCAATAAGAGGAGAATAAAGAGGCTCATAACCAATGAGACGCATTATAAATACACCATAAGGAGAATTATAATAGACCAATCATCAGGGTAAGTTTACTACCTTTTATCTTTAAGGTTTCTTCTTCCTTCCTTCCTTACCAACCATCAAGATTGCTTAAACAATCTTGTCATTTCTCTTTCTTGGTGTCTGATGGCTCTAAATTCTCAATACACATTAATAGCCAAGCCATTAAGACCATGAGAACCATTAACAACTCTAACTTTCAAGCTTGATTCCTCTTTAACTTAAGTTTCTACTTTTTTAATCTTGATTTCTAAATTCATTCTCTTGGCTATTTCCTACTCAATTTTTCATGAGAAATCCAAATATAAGCTTGGATTTAACAAAATGCAACTCCTTCCCTTTGAATTCTATTTGGCCAAAAGGTATGCCTTTAAGGTCCAAGAATTCCATTTTTAATTCTAATGCTTCTAAGCATCCTTCTTGGTGTTTCCCTGCACGATTTCATCATTTAAACATAGTAGAAACATCAAATCAATTTGAATCAAACTCTAATCCTTATTTTTCATTTTGGCTGAAACATATATATAGGATTAGGGGGTTGGATTTTCTTCCAAAAATCAATCATAGCCATCAATTCCTACTCCTTTCTATTGCTTGCACATTGCTTACACATTGTTCCAATTTCCTAGTTATTCTTTCCTATTTTTTTAGGATTTGGACAGAATTTCCCCTTAAGGAAAAGCCACCAAACCTACATGAAAACCATCTCAAAACAGTCCCAAACAATTCCAATTCGCAAGTCCTAACCAAAGCTAAATAATTCACAAAGGGAATGGAAGCTTACCTTGGTGGTAGCTTGGTCTTGTTTGAGCTTTCTCTTACTAGAATTTTCTTTCTCTCTCTTGCAATTTAGGAGAAAAATATAAAGGGGTGGAAGGGGTATTTATAGGGCTCCTATTAACTCTTAACCCCTAGAGTTGCATAAAATTACAAGAGGTATATGGCTAAATCTTAACCCTTCATTTTTCTCTTCATTACAAATGGACAAATCTTAGGCTAGTACACTTGTGATCTTGCCATGTGTAATCAAGATTGACATGAGTCTAGGCTTCTAGACTGCTTACTTCTCATGACATCACACCTCTTATATCATGTATTGCCATGTGTTTCACGATTAAGCCACCTAGCTCATGATTTCACCACATGTTATGATAACTTGCCAAATGTCCCTTATCCTCTTTCCTTCTATCTTGATTTTGCCACATGAGCCCATTAGGTGTCCCCTTCATTCAATGCCATAAGCCACCTCACATGTGCCGCCTGTTACACATGTGTGGTAAATAAAAAAATTTTATTACATAATTATATTCTTCTAAACTTAACCCTTAACTAAATGTATTATTCCATTCATGACCCTTCATCAAATTTACATTAAAATAGGGAGAAATTCATGCTCCCTCACCCCCTTGACTATTCCTCTATAGATTTTATTGTTTTACATCATATCGAGTACTTTTTTAGGTCCTGACGTACCCAGTAACCCTGGGACATACTCTGTACCCTTTTTTCATCACAATTAACCTCACATAGTATTATATAACATGCCTACAGAGAAAGTGATGCTCTTCCTTTGTTCTTCCATTAAAATATTTAATAATATTTATTTCAGAGTAAACTTGACCGAATTCTCTATAAAGGTCCATAACTCCACGAATATGTCCCTAGATACCAATACTACCTTTTCATCACAGGAAATTTCTCCAATTTTTCTTAAGTCAAAAGTCAACCTTAAACAGTTTATTTTGACTTTTCTCATGTCACACCTTTCTTTTAGACTATATAACCTTTCAAATAGAACCAATTGGAACCACTTATCATGGCCTTAAGTTAGAAATGCAAAATTTTAAGTTCATTAAATTCAGGTTACTATTCATGTAACTCTAAACAAAGGCCAAACTTTGAAAAATTATAACTAATTTTAGAAAAATCAAAATGACTTGGTTTTAAGTTCCATTTAAAGCTCTTAACATGACCTTTAGAAGAAAAATGCTCTCTGGTACCAAGCCTTTATCAATCATTCCCAGAATTCACGCAAAGTAGTACTATTCATATGGTAAATTTCTAATTTTTCAGAATTTATGCCCAACATTGGAAAGGCATAAGTTTTTGTACAAAACTCCAATTTTGATGAAATACCACTTGTTTTAAACCTAAAATATGTTCTATGAAGCTACCAAGTTTCAACCCAAAACTCATTCATTTGACTAGAATCAAGTTGGCATGAAACTTAAGCACTATTAGGGTTAAATTATCTCTTTTCATGCTTTTTCTCTCTCATTCTCTTTCCTTGAGATCATATGGTTATTTTATTCACTTATCGCATGTTCAACACCATATTTCTAGTCCATTACAGTAACTAAGATCAACAATACAAGTATCCAAACTTCAAACATAAATTATTACAAATTTACATCATAAAGTTCACATAAAATCATAAACACTTTAGGCATTAACAACTTCATTCCAACATTGTCTCCTTGCCCTTCTCCTCGGATATTCCGAATCCTAAATTGTTGATTAAATAAACATGGAAGGAGTGAGATTTCATAGAAATCTCAGTAGCAAGAACTATAATAATCATGCTAAACATGCAATGTAAGAATACTATATGTTACTAACTAAATATCATGTTTACTTTTATGCTCATATGCCATGGAAAGAGAGCAAGTAAACATGCCATTCAATCACTCAACATTGCATAAAGCCAAGTCATGTTATGCATGGAGTTAATCACATTATCATTCATCTAGCTCTATCACATCATGGAATAGAAAAATCAAGCAACACATAGTAAAACAAGCAAAGCAAATTAGCATTCAAATTGCAAATTCATTGCTACCTCTTTATATCCCGAGTATTTGGCCTCTTCTCTTTCTCATTGCTCCTCTTTGTTCTTTTGATCAATGCCTACCAATTCATCTATAAATATATGCTATATTTCAATAATGCCACATAAAATACTATTAGGTATCACGATAACTCTATAACCCTCCTTTTTTTGACTTTTGACATTAATTTTTCATCTTTGTTTTGTCAAGTCTTAATGGCCATTCCTACACAATTTTTCATGTAGAATTCAAATATCAACTTGATTTTATAAAAGTCAAACTCTTCCTTATTGCATTGAGCTTGGCCGAATATTATATATATATTAGGGTTAGAAGTTTCATTTTTAATTCCAATGCTTTCTAACACTTTCTCTTAGTGTATTCCCATGCAAAATCACATTCTAAACTTATTGGAATCATCAAGTTAAACTAAAAAAAAATCTCTAGCCTCTTGTACCAGGCCTGGCCGAATAGGTTTCCTAAATTAGGGAATTTGGAATTTCTTCCAAAATCAATCAAAACATCAACCAAACAAGCCAATCCAAGCTTTAAGTCATGGTTTCTATTCTTCCCTAATCATTCCTCATTGAATTTGAAAATTGGACAGCATGATACCTTAGGATTTTTGTCACCAAACTTCACTTGAAACAAGCTAAAACCATAGTCAAAAGGAAGCTCTTACATGCCTTGATTAATTTTTGATCTTTGCTTGATAATTTTTGGCTATTTCCTACGTTTTCTTAGCTCTCTAAGTTTAGTTTTTCTGCAGCAAAACCTCCCCCTTTTAGAGTGCCAAATAACTGAGTTTTGAAGGGCTTAGGAGGGTATTTATAGACACATTTCAGCCTTCCCCTTGCTCTAAGTGTCCCTAAAAAATTTGAATTAAAAAGCCATGTGTCCAACCTCTTATGGGGCAAAAAATTGGAGCAAGCCAAGTATCCTATGCAATTATGTGCTTAGGATAAACCATATGCTAATTTCCTATTATTTTATTCCATAATCATATAAGCCACTTATGCCATGAAATTTTTGGAGTTTTTTGGCCCAAAATCACGCCCAATAAGTTAGAAAAAGAAGGGAGAAGTGTTACCTTTCAATTCCCAACATTTCTCAATCCGATTTCGCTATATTAGCTAAAATTTCTGTCTAATTTTTAATCATATTTCTGGACCTCTAAAAATTTATTTCTACCTATCTAAAATCATCTTAATATAGGACCATTTCTTGAATTTTTCTAGAATTTAATTTAGCCTCAAACTACCTGTACCAAAGTTTCTCCAAAATTAGGTTTTACTGATAAGATTTTGGCAATAATTATTCTAAAATTAATTATTTTACTTTTAGAGCCTAGAAATAATTTTATAATCTCAAATAAATCTTCAAATAATTTTTTTATATTTTTTCTAAAATTATTGAGGCCTTTTATATATTTATAATAATTGTTTCCAACTGATTTTCCACTATTTTACCGAAAAAGCCTCTGTTTACAAAATTTTTTGTAATAAATTATTTTTATAATAATTCCACTTTCAAGGCCTCAAATATGGTTCCAAACTCTCTAATTTATTTTTCTATGATTTTCTAATAATTTTCTAGAATTTTACCTAACTTTTCCATTTTACCCTTCTTAGATCGGTAATTTGAAAAATATCAATCGGTCAGGAGTCAGATCTCACTTCAAAAGTTGTTTCATCTCTAAATCTACTTTACTACCTGGTCCTCTATCTAATTTATTATTCAAACTCTCAAGGTTTAAATTAGTGGGATGTGACACCTCGGATAGTGTATAAATAGGCTTTAAATTCTATTAAAGCCAACCTCTTTGCTTTCTGGGGACAGGATTATTTTTAAAACCTGTATTAATTCCTCAATTATTAGTTTCCATTTTTCTCCAATTATCTAAGGCCTCCTCATATTTTGAATAATTCAATTTCGACCAATATTCATCGTTAGCCAAAAACTTGAGAATTTTATCAATTTTCTCTAGGGCTATTTTCATTATTTTTAACCCCATATGGGCCTCAAAACCTCATTTCCATTTTTTTTGAAATTTTTTGGGATTTTTGAGTATATTTTCCATCGCTGTCCCTTTTTGCCCGAAACTTTCCAAATTTATGATTAGGTCCCTTATTGGATTTAACCTCAAGAATCATCTCACTAAGGTTCCAAGCATAACCTTTGGCCCCTGATCATCTCCAATTCTCTTACTTGAGCCCTTAAGACTTCATCAAGGTCTCTATTTTTCTCTTTTCTCAATCCTAAAAAACTTTTGCTTTGTGATTTAGTGCTTAGGAATCCCTCTGTCTCCCCAGGGAATCTCTAAGACTCTTGCCAGAAGGGGTCTGGTAGTCTTCTGATTTCAGACTAATTCTTGTGTTTCTAGGCCCAAAATTCAGAATGTTACAATTGACACTACTAGGGGTTGGCTCATCAAGGGAGAAAGGAAATAATGTGGATGCTTGAGAAGGAACTTATATAAAATGTTGTGCATTCTTATGTATTTTGTAACCATGAGTTAAATGGATTTATATAAGGTATATATGCTTGTATGGGTTGTTGCTCCCACCTTTTGGGAGGTATTCTCCTCCTTTTCTTCTCCTTAAACCCCTAAAAATAGTAGTTCATTTTTAATTAATGTCTAGTTAAGTTAATTGAATCAAAAACCTCCTTTTTTTTGTCAAAAAAAATGTTGTGGAGATAGGATTTGAACCTGTGATCTTAAGGTTATGAGCCTTATGAGCTACCAGGCTGCTCTACCCCATGATAAAGAGAAGAATTGAAAACTAATGGACAAACAAGGATTGAAAGTGATGACATCTAATCCATGATGGTATGAATGGCCTTTGGTAAAAATGGAAGTTAGGAGTCAAATTCTATAAGTTAAAACAATTAAATAAAATATAAATGCTTGAAAAATCCTAACTTTGAGGCTGTACCTTTTATGAGCAAAAGAAGGAATCTGGCTATGAAATTTGGTGGACCTAAAGTTCAGATTCTAATCTTCAAATATAGTGGTAGATCACCTAATTTGGAGTTTTGTAGGAAAAGATATGAATTTTTGAATTTAAGACAAAAAGCTGGAAAATAAAAATTGACAAAATGAACAGTGCCATTTGGGAATGAAATGGAGACCGAATGGGTTAAGTAACTAACCAGTAAGTATTTTTTTCTCCATAGAGAATTGAATGAGCTTCAAATAGAACTTAGAACCACCTTATTTTGATTTTTCTAGAATTACGTATGAATTTTAAACGTTGGTAAAATTTTTAGGGTTACCAAATAAATAGTGACCCGAGAAATTAATTTTTCAAAATATGGTTTCTTAAGCCTAATGCCATGCAATGTGGTTCCAATTGACATATTTTGGTTCCATATATGCTCTAAAGTTAAGGTGTTACAAATTATATGCCTTGTATGAAGCCATGAGGATGCCACCTCATCTATGTAATTTCATGCAAGTTTGAGGGCAAAGATCAAGGGATTAAAGAGAAATTTTATAAAGGAGGTAGACTTGAAATCACATTCCAATACAATTTAATGTTTGCAGGTATAAATACTCATTTCCCTCCCATTTGATAAGGATTTTGGCCAAGATGGTTAAAGGGAAGTGAAAAATGAAATTTTCAAGAGGAATAGAAAAAGAAGAACAAGATGGAAAGAAAAGGAAAGAACAACCAAGAAATCATGCACCAACTTAAGGTAACTTGAGAGTTTGATTGTCGTTGGTGCTATAGTTTATGTTGCTAAGTTCAATTATGATTTTAATGAATTTTAGAAGCATGAAATCTAGGGAAAATATGCTGCCTAATTTTGACATTGAAGTTCGATTAAAGATTAAGAGGTAGAAAAGTATGTTAAGCAAGTGTATGGTGATGGAAATAGAAAGAATCCAACTTCTTCTTTATTTATGTTTAATTCAAGCAAACCTAGGGTTTTAGATAGGAATGAACTTTGTTGATTTTGATGCTTCTAATTTGTTTAGAATGAAAAATTATGTGGGGTAAAAATGAGAAAGTGATTTTGAAAGCATTAGAATTAAAAATAAAATTTTTGTCTTAAAACCCTAAAGTTCAACCTAAGCTAGATGAAGGTAAAGAAATCAAATTTTGTTAATTTTGAGCTTAGAAATAGATTCTACATGCAAAATTATGTGAAAATAGTATGTGGAATTAATTTTGGAAAGGTTGGATTCAAAATCCAAAAGTTAAAGTTAAAGGCTATGTAAGAGAGCAAGTCATGTATGTCACTTACTTTCATAGCTCTAACAAATGAATAGCATGATGTGTTAATGTAATTAGGGCCATGTGACATCAAGAAAGATGAATAGAAAGGTTGATCAAGCAACTTCAATGGTTGAAAGAAGAGGGAGCAAGAGAAATAATGTAAAGCTTTAAGGTAGCAAACTTTGCCTTATTCTTATATGCTTGGTGTTTGCTTGCATGAATTAGCATGTTTGCTATGTTTATGTGACCATACAAAATCATGCATTGTGGTATATGATTGTTTTTGGAGATGTCATAGGCCTATGTATTTTATAATTTATGCATGATGGTTTTCAAACATGTCATTATGTTATGGAAATGATAAATTTGCAAGCATGTTATGTAATCTCAAGCCATGCTTTGTATGTTTGAATGGTATGTTTGCTGTCACATCTCAATTTTTAGGCTAGAAGCCCTAGAAATAGCCTAAAGAAGGTGGGCTACTAAGCTTTTTTTTAGTAGAAGTCCCAAAGATGAGAAAGGAAGTCAAAACAGTTTCAAGGACTAAACTGCAAAGTTAAAGTTTTCAGGGGCTGAGGTGTAATCAAAGTTAGAGGCTTCAGTAAAGTCTCAAGGGCCTAGAAAGAGAAAAGAGAGTAGAAACAGGCTAAGGGTTAAGTTAGAAATCTCAAAGAGAGGATTGTATGAAGTTAAATTTAAGCAGGGACTAAACTGTAAATTCAAAAAATTACGGCCAACAGGGGTAAAAATGGAAGAGTACACAGAAAATTCCAAGAAAATCTCCAAAAATGGGAAATAATATTCTAAGACTCTTTTATGAAGAGAAATGATGAAAATACTCCTGAGGCAGCTCAAATAGAATTTATAAGGTTATGACCAGTAAAAAGTACATTGTTTAAGGTAATTATTTAAAATAGCAAGAGACCTCAAACATGTACATAAAAATGATGTTAAATGGTTGAAAGGTTGTACTAATTTATAAAATTAGTCCTGTAACCAAAAGGATAGTGGAATAGCTTTAATAAATTCAAAAGCCGATTATACTGATAAAAGGGTATTTTAGTAAATGATTTTTATGCAAGGCTTAAAGAAAGTATTATGGCCTGAGAAAATTTATAGATATTCTATAAAATAAAGGGAATTTATGGAGTAGACAAGAGAATTTTTTGAGCTTCGAAAGGCCGTCAAGAAAGCCGGAGAAATGTGGGCCAAGTAAATTAGGAGGAAACTTAAGAATTAAGTTTTGATCCAATGGCTAGGATTTAATCTTCCTTTTCATCCACCAAATTTGTGACACTTGGAACCTTCTAAAAGAATGATGTAAGCATGATGTAAGAAGATGATATAATGATGGTGCAAAAGTGCACTTAAAGCTCTAAAATTGCCCTTACTCTTTCTATTAGCCACCAAGGGCATTTTGGTTCATTCAAGCCAACGTTTTGTCTATAAATAGCCACCAAGACCCCTCACATTTTGGGCAAACAAGGAATCATAGGGGAGACTATGTTGCTCTTGCATTTAGAGAGAGAAAGAGCTATTTCTAGTGAGAGAAAGTCCACCTAAGTTCAAGGAATCGCCAAGGTAAGCTCCTAAGATCTTTATTAATTATTGTGCGCTGTTTATATATGATTTTATGTGGTTTTAGCTGGCCATTTTCCATGGGGAGATGCTACCAAATTTTTGAAAATTGTGGAAAGGTTTAAAGCATAGATTACACACTTGAAAAGGATAGGTTTTGATTAGTTTTGAGTGAGTTTTGGAAGAAAAAAAAATCCCACCCCTATTCATGATGACTCAATTTGGCCAAGGAGAGAGAATGGGGTTAAAGTCAGATTTGATTTAATTTGATGCTTTTAATGTGTCTAAATGATGAAATGGTGTAGGGAGACACCAAGAAAGGAAGCTTGGAAGCATTAAATTTGAAAATGGAAATTTGGTTTTCTAAGACACCCTATTCGGCCAAAATGATATCTATAGGGAGGGATTAGATTTTCATAAATCTAAGTAGATACTTGGATTCTTTGGACAAAATTGTGTAGGGTTAGCCTAAGAGAACAACTTTTACAAAGCTAGAACATAAATCTAAAAATTAAGAGAAAAGGGTTAAGTTCAAGAAGGTTAGTCTTAAACTTTATTTAATCTCTTGGTCCTAATAGATTGTATGATCAATGTGACTATGTTTAGGACCTTGGAACATCCAGGAAGATGTTTGGTGATATTGACCGAATGCCCATGTAGTTGGAAAGTCAAGGGAGTCAAAGGAAAAGTAAGAGGAAAGCTTGAGGTGCAGAGTAGTGAACTTACCTATTGTCATTGCTTGATATTGTATGCTTGTGTGTTGCTGTGTACATATTATTTGAATGTTATTGCGACATGTTTTAGCTACTGTAATTGCTATTCATGATGAGTAGATTATGTCTCCATGGCCATGCACCAAGAAGTTAGCTTTGAGTATGCTAATATGTCACTAATTAACAAGATAATAAACAAGTTGCGTGTAGTGCATTAGCATCCATCTAGCATGATTAATATGGTATTATTTGCTACTGGGATTCTCAAGAATCTCACTCCCTAACCAATCATTTAGGTCAATAAATGATGGACAATAATGGCATGAGAAGCAAGGAGAAGAAAGTGGAGAATTATTGATGTTAATAATTGAGATTATATTCAATGTATAATTCTCCTACATTGTAAATTATGTGTATGAATGCCATCAATATAGTGTATGTACTTAGAATGTTTATGGCATGAATTAAAGTGTATGATCATGAATGAGAAAGACCAAACCCAAGTTATGTATACCGAAGAAATAAAAAGAATTAAAGTAAAGAGTGGTTAAGGGATAAAACGTAGGTTCTGAAGCAGTTAGCTTCAAGCTCTAGTTTGACCAATGAACTCAACGAGTTAAGTCACAAAATTTGGTAGACTTATAGTATACATCTCAAGATTTAAAATGAGAAGTATATCACCTTAATTGGATATGTAGACACGGAGATATGGATTTCCAAAGTTGAGGCACAGAATCTGGAAGTTCCAGATTTTACCAAATAAACAGTAATCTTTATTAATTAAACTCTACAAATTGGGCAAAGATAAATCCAATTGGATATTTTTCCCTTAAAGTTCATTGAAAGAGCTTTTCGTAGAATTTTGGAAAATCTCCATATGATTTTTCTAGAATTAGTTATAATTTTTCAAAGTTAGACCTATAATCTGAAAAATGCACAATGAACAGTAATTTTGGTAAATCAGTGTCCAGTTACATTTTTATAAGCTTAAAGCCATCCAAAGTGGTCTGAAATAGCTCTAAATGGACTCTAAGGTATAATATAAGTAAGGTGTGATATTTTTGATATCTGAGCATAGGTTCTGACATAGGAAAAAGGGAACTATCTGTAAGGATTTAGAAAAGTCCAGTTCAGGTTAGAGCTAGTAATGGAATACTAGCTAAGGTCCAACTAAGGTTATAGATTAGAGGTGAATGCTCTAGGAAAAATAAGTATTGAGAATCACTAAAAAGTTGAAGTTTGAGTCCTCATTTAGAAAAGATAATGGCTTATAAGTCAGATAAAGGTATGAGTTTGAATCCTAGCAGAAAGGGTTGAGTAACAGCCTAAGTTAGATACAGTTAGTGTAGCCTTGATTTGGTGTTAAGGCAGCATGATCAAAGTAGCTATCTTTGATTCCTAAATGGATATAAAAAGCTAGGAAGAGCTAAAGATAGCTTTTTACCGCTAGTAGTCCTTGAGGATAGAAAAAACCAACAGTACTAATGGCCTAGAGTTGTGAGCCAGACCCTTCCTTAATTGGTTGAAAGGAAGTAGTTGACTTAGTTGGAGATCATGATGAGGCTAGGACATGGAAGTCCTTCAGCCAGTAGACAATGCTATGATGAACCAAGCTAGGTAAGACTGGCAAAGGTTAAGAGAAAGTATGTTTCATTACAATGAACCAAGAGAATTGATGGCAATGAACGAATACAGAAATGATTACTAGAGGAAGCAGTGACTTTCATCATGGTGAACAATAATTTTGGTCATGACAAATAGAGACAGTGACTCTCAAATGCTAAGGTGGTATCTCGGCAAGACTTAATAAACTATGATGTTACTGCTGAGAGTAAGGCTAGTAGAGTTAGAGAGAGAGTGATAGCCACTATTTAAGAGCTATCAGATTCCCCTTTAAGAGGAAGACTAATAATAAGGAGTTGAACAAGATAGTTAGGGGTAGAGTCTGTACACCACTAAGAGGGTGTAGTGGCCACTTAAGCTGGAAAAATTCTTACAGCCTCGTTAGAGTTGGGGTACCATGATAGAGTAGCTATCTCAAGTCCTAGAATAGATAAATAGGAACTTTGAGATAGAAAACTCAAGATGGATAGCCCTAGTGGAATTCTTGGGGATCAAGAAGAAGAGAAAGAGATGAGAATGAGACGGATAGCTATGTGGGAAACTAGCATTATGAGGTTGGCATGTTCCTGATAATGTTAAGAGACACTTAGTCACTTGGGGTTAGGTTGAGAGGCACCCTTTATAGGGGATATGGTCTTGGCTGTGAGTCTTCCTAGAGAAATTGGGAGATTCGTCATCCGAGTTAGAGTTGACACTGCTCTAGATAGAGCAAGATACCCTGTCTAAGTAGGAAAGGAGAGTAGCCAAGGAAAGGCAAGCGAAGTTGACTTCACCCTAATAGAAGCATGACTAGCCAAGAACAGAGCTAGGGTTGAATGTCCTTAAGCTTAACAGAGAAGGGCAAGCAGAAAGAAGAGAACCTCATAAGTCCTCTCCTTATGACTTCCAGAATTAGCTGCAAATAGGATGACAAGCTCTCTTTTTAGTGATAAGATGTCTGTATGGGACGCTATAGACATAGTAACCAGTAAGAGCTTGCACTCCTTGTATTGAAATGCCAGGCATTATGCATGTTAGAGTATGCTCGTACTGAAAGTGAAGTAAAAGAAAGAGAATTGCATAAGTCCTCTCCCTGTACTATTCTAAAGTAGCTAAGAACAGTAAAAGTAGCTAGAGAAGTAAGAAAACTCCTAAGACAGATTGGCTTAGGCACCTAAAGAAGCAGATAGGTGGCCTGGAGAATTGAATGAGCCCCAAGAGAATGATATTAGCTATTAGAACAATCTTGGGGAATGATCAGTCAAGTTACCAACTAAGTAGAGATGACTTATTTTAGTACTCAACCCTGTGGTCAGAGTCTTCCAGAGATCTTAATATGGCTTAGATTGATGGTAGTATTCTAGGGTCATCATGAATCCTGAAGAGGCTTACGGTCGAGCGCAATAGTTTCTGAGGTCGCAGTAGACCAAGCCTAAGGAAAAGTGGCTAAGCCATAAGAGTAAGAGTACAATACCTCTCTGGGAAGATGAAAACTAGGGATGAGTTTAAGATATAGAAACCTCCTTCAATAGTAAACTAGCACAGAGAGAGTACCCATGACTTCTTTCCAAATAACCTTATTATTGATTAGGCTAAGTTCAATTTTCTTCCGATTAAAAGAGGAAAGATACAGTTAGAAAATTAGAGCTGTAAGACCTGAACAAGAAGTATTCAGGCTAGATATAGAAAGAACCCCTTGTGATATAGAGACAGATTGAGTATTAACAGGCAGATTCCTAAGAAGAGGCTAGAGTCAAGAATGTCAGCTGGAAAGACCCGACCAAGGGTAGAATAAGAAGGGTCTAAGATAGTAAAGTACCCGGTTTGAGCCTATCAATATGAGTGCCTCAGATTCCCGTTAGCCCTATTCAGTTAAGTGTGCTTGAGCAAGAGTAGCCCACGGAAGGGTAACCCTGGGAAGTAATGTAAGAAAGTGCAAACGCTAGAAATGTTAGCCATTTTTGGCAAGAGTGCACTAAGTCCAACAAGATGGAAGACAAAGTTAAGGTAAGCAAAGATAGTTCGAAGTTGAGAAAAGAATTGAGTAAGGTCTATGAAGATAATATTGAAAGCACCTCACTGAATGACTCCCAATGAGTTGGCAGAGTTAAAGAAGCAGTTAGGGAAGCTGTTAGAAAAGAGATTCATTAGACCTAATGTATCTCCCTAAGGTGCTCCAGTACCCTTCATTAAGAAGAAGGATGGTAGTCTAAGGTTAAGCATAGACTATCGAGAGTGAATAAAGTGACAAGAAAGAATAAGTATCCCTACTATGGATTGATGATCTGCTAGACCAGCTGGTTGGAGCTATGGTATCTTCTAAGATCGATTTACGATAAGGATACCACCAGTTGAGGATGTTTTGAAGACTACTTTTAGGACCTAATACAGACACTATGAGTTCATATGATGCCGTTTGGATTAACAAATGCCCCTGCTACTTTCATGGATTATATGAACCAGATTTTTTTTGTACTTAGATTGATTTGTCATAGTCTTTATCAACGACATCCTTGTGTACTCTAAATCTCAAGAGGGACATAAGTGGCAATTAAGGACTGTTCTGAGTATGCTAAAGGATAAACAACTCTATGCCAAGTTGAGTAAATTTGATTTCTAGCTCGATGAAGTTAGATTCTAGGCCACGTAGTTAAGAAAGAAGGTGTGGCCATGGATCCCAGTAAAGTTGAGACAATGCTCAACTGGGAACAGCCCAAGATGATAACAAAGATAAGAAGTTTCTTAGGGCTGGCAGGTTATTATAAGAGATTTATACAGGACTTTTTTGGGTTTGCCCAATCGCTAACTAAGGTCATCAAGAAGATTCAACAGTTGATATAGGACAATAAGTGGGAGGCAAGCTTTCAAGACTTGAAGCAAGGTTGACCTCTTCTCCAGTACTAGTGATCCTTGATCCGACACTATCGTATGTAGTGTGCACAGATGTGAGTAAACAATGATTGGGATGTGTACTAGTGCAACGAGCTAAAATTGTCGCCTATGCCTCACGATAGCTAAAGTCTCATAAGGAGAATTACCCCACACATGACCTGGAGCTAGTAGCGATTGTTTATGCCTTAGAGATATGGAGGCATTATTTGTACGGGGCAACCATAGAATTGTTATGTGATTATGAGAGTCTGAAGTAGCCGCAAGATCAGAAAGAGCTGAATATGAGATAGAGAACATGGATGGAGCTACTCAAGGACTATGACTACCGGATCAAGTATTATCTGGGAAAGGCCAATGGAGGAGCCAATGCCTTGAGTAAGAAGGTAGTACAGGTGGCAATCCTAATGATTAAAGAGGGTGAATTGTTAATAGGTATAGGGTTAGGGTCCTATCTATCAGATGCAGTTGACATCTGATGTAGCAGAAGAAGCAGGAACGAGGGTCTTGTTGACTAATTGGATTAAGAGAGCGCAAAGAAGGCACGAGTTAGCAAGGACCCTTCAAGCTAATGTATTAGACCATGAAACGAGATTTTGAAATCTTGAGTAAGGGAATATTAACATATAGAAAAGAGCCTCTGTCCCTCCAGTAAATGGTTTTAGGAACTAAATTCTAGATGAGACATATAAGAGTAAGTATATGATTTACCCGGGAATGACTAAGATGTATCAAGACCTTAAACAGAGGTTTTGATAGCCCAGTATGACATAAGATGCCTCACTTGCTACAAAATAAGGATAGAGCATTAGAAATCGTCAGGATTTCTGCAAACCCAGATCTCCCTAAGTGGAAATGAGATAGCATTTCCATGGGTTCTATTGTAGGATTACCTCACACATCGTTAGATTACGACACGACATGGGTTATAGTTGATTAATTGACAAGTTAGCCCATTTCCTGGCAATTAAAGTTAAAATATTTGTTAGAGAAATTAGTAAGGTCATACATTAAGGAGGTCATTAGACTTCATGGGGTACCAAATGACATTGTGCCAGATAGAGACTCAAGGTTTATGTCCAGATTTTGGAAAAAGATATAAGAAGCCATGAAAACTAAGTTAAGTCTCAATATGGCTTATTACCACAACCGGACAGGCAAACAAAGTGAATGATCTAAACCCTAGAAGACATTTTAAGGGTATACATTTTGGATTTTAAAAGAAATTGGAATGAGTACCTGCCACTGGTGGAGTTTGATAACAATAATAGCCATCATTCTAGCCTTTAAATGGCCTTGTTCAAAGCTCTGCATGGGAGAAAGTATAGATCCCCAATTTACTAGATGGCACTTGGAGAAAGAAAAGTTTAAGATCTAGATGTAATCAACCAAGCCTCTGAGCAAATACAGCTAGTTAAGCAAGAGTTGCTTACGGCTCAAAGTAGACAAAAATGTTAGGCCAATAGTGTGCGAAAACCATTAAAGTGGAAAAAGTTGACACTAAAGTACGTAGGACCGTTTAAGATTTAGAGATACGAGTCTTGATTAGGATAAATTCAGGCATGCTAAATAGGAAAATAAAAGGAAAAAAAAGAAGGGACATTCTCCTCAGGTAACCTCTCAATGATAGTCAGACTAGAGGTTTAACCCTAAAATTTCAAGGACAAAATTTTTAAATAGGGGGAGAATTGTCACATCTCAATTGTTAGGCCTAGAAGCCCTGGAAATAGCCTAAAGAAGGTAGGCTACTAAGTTCCTTTTGAGTAGAAGTCCCAAAGATGAGAAAGGAAGTCAAAGCAGTTTCAGGGATTAAACTGCAAAGTGAAAGTTTTCAGGGACTGAGGTGTAATCAAAGTTAGAGGCTTCAGTAAAGTCTCAAGGGCCTAGAAAGAGAAAAGAGAGTAGAAATAGGCTAAGGGTTAAGTTAGAAATCTCAAAGAAAGGATTGTATGAAGTTAAGTCCAAGTAGGGACTAAATTGTAAACTCAGAAAGTTATGGCCAACTGGAGTGAAAACAATATTCTAAGGCTCTTTTATAAAGAGAAATGACGAAAACACCCCCGAGGCAGCTTCAATTGAATCTATAAGGTTATGATCGATAAAAAGTACATTGTTTAAGGTAATTATATAAAATAGCAAGAGACCTAAAAAATATACATAAAAATGAGGTTAAATGGTTGAAAGGTTGTACTAATTTATAAAATTAGTCTCGTAATCAAAAGGCTAGTGGAATGATTTTAATAAATTAAAAAGCTGATTATGCTGATAAAAAGGCATTTTAGTAAATGACTTTTATTCAATGCTTAAAGAAAGTGCTATGGCCTGAGAAAATTTATAGATATTCTCTAAGATTAAAAGAAATTTATGGAGTAGACAGAAGAATTTTTTGAGCTCCCAAAGGTCGTCAAGAAAGCCGGACAAATGTGGGCCAAGTAAATTAGGAGGAAACTTAAGGATTAAGTTTTGATCCAATGGCTAGGATTTAATCTCCCTTTTTCTCTATCAAATTTGTGATATTTGGCATCTTCTAGAAGAATAATGTAAGGATGATACAGGAAGATGATGTAATGATGATGCAAAAGTGCACTTAAAGTTCAAAGATTGCCCTCACTCTTTTTATTAGCCACCAAGAGCATTTTGGTCCATTCAAGCCAAAGTTTTGACTATAAATAGCCAACAAGACCCCTCACATTTAAGCCAAATAAGGAAGCATAGGGTAGACTATGTTGCTCTTGCATTTAGAGAGAAAAAGAGCTATTTCTAGTGAGAGAAAGTCCACCTAAGTTCAAGGAATCGCCAAGGTAAGCTCCTAAGCTCTTTATTAATTATTGTGGGCTGTTTATATATGATTTTATGTGGTTTTGGATGGCCATTTCCCATGGGGAGATGCTGCCAAATTTTTGAAAATTGTGGAAAGGTTTAAGGCATAGATTACCCACTTGAAAAGGATAGGTTTTGACTAGTTTTGAGTGAGTTTTGGAAAAAAAAATCCCACCCCTATTCATGATGACTCAATTCATCCAAGGAGAGAGAATGGGGTTAAAGTCAGATTTGATTTAATTTGATGCTTTTAATGTGTCTAAATGATGAAATGATGTAGGGAGACACCAAGAAAGGAAGCTTGGAAGCATTAAATTTGAAAATGGAAATTTGGTTTTCCAAGACACCCTATTCGGCCAAAATGATATCTATAGGGAGGGATTAGATTTTCATAAATCTAAGTAGATACTTGGATTCCTTGGACAAAATTGTGTAGGGTTAGCCTAAGAGAACAACTTTTACAAAGCTAGAACATAAATCTAAAAATTAAGAGAAAAGGGTTAAGTTCAAGAAGGTTAGTCTTAAACATTATTTAATCTCTTGGTCCTAATAGATTGTATGATCAATGTGACTATGTTTAGGACCTTGGAACATCCAGGAAGATGTTTGGTGATATTGACCGAATGCCCATGTAGTTGGAAAGTCAAGGGAGTTAAAGGAAAAGTAAGAGGAAAGCTTGAGGTGCAGAGTAATGAACTTACCTATTGTCATTGCTTGATGTTGTATGCTTATGTGTTGCTGTGTACATATTATTTGAATGTTATTGTGATATGTTTTAGCTGCTATCATTTCTATTCATGATGAGTAGATTATGTCTCCATGGCCATGCACCAAGAAATTAGCTTTGAGCATGCTAATATGTCACTAATTAACAAGAGAATAAACAAGTTACGTGTAGTGCATTAGCATCCATCTAGCATGATTAATATGGTATTATTTGCTACTGAGATTCTCCAAAATCTCACCCCCTTTCCTAACCAACCATTTAGGTTAATCAATAATGGGCAATAATGGCATGAGAAGCAAGGAGAAGAAAGTGGAGAATTGTTGATGTTAATAATTGAAATTATGTTCAATGTATAATGCTCCTACGTTGTAAATTATGTTTATGAATGCCATCAATATAATGTTATGCTTAGAATTTTTATGGCATGAATTAAAGTGTATGACCATGAATAGGAAAGACTAAACCCAAGTTATGTATGTCAAAGAAATAAAAAAAATTAAAGTAAAGAGTGGTTAAGGGATAAAACATAGATTCTGGAGTAGTTAGTTTCAAGCTCTAATTTGACTAATGAAATGAATGATTTAAGTCATAAAATTTGGTAGACTTATAGTATACATCTCAAGCTTTAAAGTGAGAAGTAGATCACCTCAATTGGATATGTACACATAGAGATATGAATTTTCAAAGTTGAGACACAAAATTTGGAAGTTCCAGATTTTACCAAATGAATAGTAATCTTTATTGATTAAACTATACGAATTGGGCAAAGATAAGTCCAATTGAATACTTTTTCCTTAAAGAGCACTGAAAGATATTTTTGTAGAATTTTGTAACACCTCTATATGATTTTTATAGAATTACTTATGATTTTTCAAATTTAGACCTTTAATCTGAAAAATACACAGTGAATAGTGATTTTCGTAAATAAGTGTCCAGTTACGTTTTTATGAGCTTAAAGCCGTCCAAAGTGGTCCAAAATGGCTTTAAATGGACTCTAAGGTATAATATAAGTAAGGTGTGATATTTGCTGTTAAGATCGTAACATCCCAAATTTTGAATTCCTTCGCTTCTTCGCTAATACATCATGTGAAGCTATCATGAGGTCATGTGGACACACTTATGAAGGGTAGAAAGTAGAGGACATAATAATGACAATGACGAGACAAATATTTGAAAAATTTAGTAATTGAAACACTATAATCTACCCTATACAGTAGCATTTCTAATGCATGACTTGTTAGATTTAAGGTTTTGATGATAACAAAATAAGTTAAGTTTCTTTGCATAAATGTTAAGTTGTTATTCGATCATGTGTTAGATCATTAGGTTGATCAAGCACGTGTTAGATAAATGACTGTCTTACTATGAGTTTAAATATTGTTAAGTTTTATCAATAACATGTTAGATAATCACTGCGCTAGATAACTTGTTAGATCAACATATTATTTGATCACCTGTTCGATTATTGGTAAACTTGCTAAACTATGGATGCTGTTAGGCAATTATCAATCACTTGATCGATAATTCAAATGTTTGATAAGCTGTCAGATAAAAAGGGTAATTTTCTCATGGTTAACAAACTATTATCGATAACTTTATCAATAAATGAGATTATCGATCACATGTCAAATAACTGGTAAGTTTCCTTTGACCCTATCTATTTTGAACACACTTTGAGTTATCTATCACCTTATCGATAATCATACTTATCAATAACTTGTTCTAAAACTGTCTAAGTCTGTCTTGCTACAATGTTCGATAACCTCTTCGATTAAGCTTCTCTCAGTCTTACTTAATTTCAAGTTTTATTCGGTCAATTACTGATCATTTTAGCAATGATCACAATTATCGATCACCTAATTGATAAATGTGCTTATCGATCATTTAATCAATTAATGTCATGTATTCTTACCTTACTTTATCTAAGTCTTTCAGATAGCTTTTCAGATAACTTGTTCGATCAAATCTTTATCGATAACTTTTGAGATAAATCTGTTTTAAATAATTTTCTACAATTACTTCATTTATTGATAAGCTATTGGATAAAGTGTTTTATCGATCTTTTGTTCTATAATATTCAAACACATTTCTTTTCAAACTATTCTTCACGATATTTCTCAGAAGATATGATATAATTATCTTTAAGCTTTTCTCAATCTTCATTAATCTTTTTTAATCTCTTATAAAAAGCAAAGAAGGCAACTGTTTCAATTTACAAGCTTTTCAAATGAATTTTCTTGATAAAACCACTATCACACCTTACTATCAGATCCACTTAAGGTTTAATTAAAATCATTTTTGACCACCTTGGATGGTCTTGGGCTCAAAAATCCATGAAAACGCTGATTTTTGGATTCTTACTGTTCATCAGGTAAAAATCCAGTTTTCTGGCCCATCTTCAAAAATTCATAACTTAATCTAGAAAAATCGAAATGGAGTAGTTCAAAATTCTATGAAAAGATATTTGAATACTCTTTCAAGAAAAAATAATCTTATGAACTAGTTCCATTTTAAAAAGCATCAGGTTTTTGTGAAAGTCACCTCTGTCCATTTGGTAGAAATCCTTTTTCCAGATTCTAAACCTTAATTTTGAAAAATCATTAAAAATGGTGTAGTTGGCCATTTTTAATGTGCTGCCTATCAATTTTGAAGCTCATGACGTGAAACTTTAAGCATACCAAATTTCATACAGGAATTCGTTTTGTAACTTACTAAAACATGGCTCTAATTTGGCAACCTGCCTAGGGATTACAACTCCAACCATACATGCTTATACATAACCAAATATAAATATTTCCTCCTGGCTCATCGCCATATTTATCCTTGGATTTACAGCCTCCCTTTTGATAATTCAGTCCCTCAAATATTAGTTACATATGGGGGGTGAGATTTCAATGAAATCCCAATAGCAAGATCAATCAACCAAAACATTAATATGCATCAATTACAAGCATTCCAACCTTTTGCTATTAATAGGGAACTACTTTACCTCATGTAGCACTCTAACATGCAATAGCCAAGGCACATAAAGCAAGGAGTATAGCTACACAATCATCATCACCATCATCATTTAGTTCAACTACATAATAGCACATGAAATTGCATAGCAATCAATGCAACACTCAACATTAAGGTCAATTAAATCTTACTACCTTGATCCAATGCTCTTTGATTTTCTTGTTCTTCTTTCTTGCTTCCACAAATGCCAAACTCTAACATGGCAATCCACAAAAAGGGTAGCAATAATCATCAACCATTCCACATAAATAATCAACAACATAACTCAAGGACAACCTTTGTCCCTTAAAACTTTCACCTTTGTGCTTTAAATTTTAGAGTTTGTTTCCTTAAACCCTAAAAATTCCCTCTTGACTTATTCCTACATGATTTTTCATGTAGATTTCCAAATATCTACTTATATTTAAGAAAATAAAATTTTATTTTCAGCTTGGCCAAACCACTATGGTTCATTTTCCAAAAATTACAACTTTGATCTTATGGCATCCAACACTTGTTCTTTAGGTTTACCCTATATCATTTTCCATTTTAAACACAATGGAAGCCTCAAAGCTTTGAAAAACATATCCTAGGATTCACCTCTTGCTTTGGCCAAAATGGATCTCATGCAACACAACAAAGAAAACACTCCAAAATCAACCTACAACCACTTGTAACCACTAGGATCTATCATGCTTTGAAGTGTTCTAGCAAGATTGAACAATAAAACTTCCTCCTCTACAATATATATGTTTCGGCCAGCATCAAAAGAGAAGAGAAACTATGATTTTTAACCATACAACTTAAGTAAACAAGCAAGAAATCATCTTAGAACAACTTATCAAGCTTCAATCTTAGTTGGAAGATCAAAGTAGCTTGCTTTTCTCTTGATTTCCCTTCAAGCTCACTCTTTTCTCTCTTGATCTCTCCTTGGCCAAACTAGTGATCTAATTTAGGGGGGAGGAGAAGCTCATTAATGTGCACAAAATATCCCATCAACTAACATTAATGATTTGCCAAGTGTCATATGCCTACTTAATCTTAATCCTCTCTCTTAATTAACTTAATGCCAAATGAAATTAATTTCAAAAGTCAAGATCCTCTCCATTGGTGGCCTGACACTTGGAAGGCTTTAATTACCATCCATTAGAGGCTTGACAAGTGGCAACTTGTGGGCCAAGTAAAGTGCAAGCCTCTAGTCTTCACTTTATCGGTGCACTTTTGCTCCGGGTTTATTTCTTTTCTATAATTACAGTGCTCTAACCTCTGCAATTATTTTCTATCAGATCCATAAATTATTATCCTCATTTTTATCTTTCCAAATTGCCCTCTTTGTCTCTAATTTAATTTCCCAATAATTAAATAAAAGGACAACTATTTTCCTTCTCTTTAGTGACTTTTCCACTTTTCAAAGGAATTGGGAAAAATCTTGGATACTTAGGGTCTTTCTTTAATTCCATAATCTCTTATAATTCCTTGGGATATCATAAGAATTTTCTTGGGATTTTATCCTTCTTAACAATATTTATTTGGAATTTTTCAAATAAAAGCCCTTAAACTAGCTTAAATCGCCCTTAAATTCCTTTGTAATTTCTCTAAGGGTAATTTGGCCATAAAACTAATTTTATAATCCCATATAATTCTCAAGGAACATTGTCCTTATTTTTTCTTAATTTTCTGAGGCTTGGAAATATTTTTCCATAATTATTCTTGACCAATTTTTCTTAATTAGTCAAACTTTTCATAATCAACTTGGAAAATTATAATAATTATTTTCCACCATAAATCTTCCATTTCTCCTTATCATTTTTGGCCTTTAAATATTTAGGAATATTTCCTATTCCTAATTACCATAGTACTGGATGTGACATTTCTCCCCCCAAATAAATTTCGTCCTCGAAAGTTGAAGCGTATCTTATTAGAAAAGTTCAGGATACTTTTCCTCTATCTTAGTCTCCATCCTCCTCATAGCTTTCTCTAGTATAAGATCTTTCCAGACAACCTCAACCGGCAAAGTCTGCCTGTTTCTCAGCTGTTCGACTTTCTGGTCAATGGTTCGTTGTACTCTGATCTCAAAAGACAAGTTGTCTTGAGCACAATGTCATCATAGCTTATGACATGTGTCAGGTCTAAATGCTACTTCTTTCATTGGGAGACATGGAAGACATCATGGATTTGACTTAAATTTAGGGGAAGGGTCACTTATATGCTACTAGTCCATCCTTGGACAAAATTTGAAACGATCCAACATACTTTGGACTTAACTTCTTAATCTTTAGGGATCAACTGACTTTCATTGTTGGTTACACTTTAATGACCAACCTCAATCTTTAACAGTCTTCTTTAATATCTGAGTAGCTCTTTTGTCTACTTTGAGCCATTAGAAGTCTTTGCTGAATAACTTTAATCTATTGGGAAGTCTGATCCATTATATTAGGACCATACTTACTTCTTTCAATCAGCTCTATGCAGCACAAGGCAGATCTATACTTCCTCCCATAGATTGCTTCATATGGTGCCATTCAGATACTGAATGGAAATGGTTATCTTAACCGAATTCGGCTTATGGCAAGTACGTATCCTAGTTACCGCCGAAATTAAGCACATATGCGTGTAGCATATCTTCTAACATCTGTATTATTCTCTATGTCTGCCCATTATCTTAGGATGGTAGGTTGTATTGAATATGAGAGTAGTGTTCATTTCTTTCATAAGGACCTCCAAAACTTCAAGTGAATCTTGGGTCTCAGTCTGAAACAATACTGCTTAGGACACTCGGTAGCTTAACAACTTCCTTAACTTTCATCTCCCATTTTCTGTTGGACTTAGTGTATTCTTGCCAAAATGGCTAATATTTCAAGCTTTTGCACTTTCTCACATTTTTCCCATGGTCACACTTTCTTGGGCTGTTCTTACCTGAAACACTAAACTAAACAGTGTTGACGAGAAACTGAGGCACTAATTCTGATAAGCTCAACCCTGGTACTTTGCTGTCTTAGACCCCTTTATTGATCTATCTTTAGTCAGGTCTTCTCAGCTTACATTCTTGTCTCTCATCTCATCTTAAGGATCTGCCCGTCAATACTTAGTCTGTCTCTGTATCGCATGGGTCCTTCTTGTATTTAGAGCTAGTTTGAATGTCTCTTTTTCAGGTCTTATGGCTCTAACTCCTCTAACTTTGGCTTTCCTCTGTTAATTAGAAGGAAATTGAATCCAGCCTAATTAATGATAAGGTTTTCTAGAAGGAAGTCGTGGGTACTCTCTCGGTATCGGTTTACAACCGAAGGAGGTTTCCACATCCTCAACTCATCCCTGGTCCTTATCTTCCCAAAGTGGTACCATACTCTTAAGATCTCTGGGAGACTTTTGACCATAGGACTAAGTATAGTCACCTCCTCTCAGTTAGTCACCTAACTGATAATTCCCCAAAACTGTTCCAAGAACCAATACCATTCTCTTAGGCTTCATGTCAATTTCCTAGGCTACCTATTTGTCTCTTTAGGTGCCTAAGCCAATCTGTCATAGGAGTTCTCTTATTCCTCTAGTTGCTCTTACCGTTTCTTACTATTTTAGAACGTTACAGAGAGAGGACTTATTCAACATCTCTTTCCTTTACTTTACCTTTCAATAGGAGAATACTTTAACATACACAATGCTTGGCATTTTAAATGCAAGGAGTGCAATCTCTTACTGGTTGCTATGTCTGTAGCGTGCCAATTAGACATCTCATCCTAAAAAGGGAGCCTCTCTTTCTGTTGGCAGTTGCTTTTGGAAGTCATAGGGAGAGGACTTTGAGGTTCTTCTTTTTGTTTCCTACTTGCTTTAGTACTCTGCTAAGCTCAGATAAATCTAAGCCTAGTTTTATTCTTGGCTAGTCATACTTCTATTGGGTAAGGTCAACTCCACTTGCCTTACCTCGGTTGCTTCCTTTTCCTGCTCGGATAGGGTACCTGCTCCATCTTTAGCAATGTAAATTCTAATATGGAGGACCAATTCCCACCCTCTATAGGAAAACTCCTAGCCAAGACCTTATCTCCTGAAAAGGGTGCCTCTCAACCTAAACTCCAAGAGACTGAGTATCTCATTAACATTAAGGGGAACATGCCAACTTCTAAGCTAGTTCCCTGCATAACTATCTGTCTCGTCCTCTTCTTCTTGATCCTTAAGACATTTCACTACGGCTCTCTATCTAGACTTGAGATAGCTACTCTATCATGGTGTCCTAGCCTTAATGAGGCTGTAAGAGTTTTCTAGCTTGGGTTGCCACTACACCTTCTTAATGGTATAAAGACTCAACCCCTAACTGTCTTATTTAACTCCTCATCATTACTTTTCTTTTTGAGGGGGAATATGGTAATTCTAAATGGTGGCTACTGCTCTCTTCCTGACTTCTATTTATCTTATTCTCTGCGACCTCTAAAAGTCGTTATGTCTTGTTGAGATACCACCTCAACATCTAAGAGTTCTTGTGTTTGTTCGTCGTGACCAAAATCCTTGTTTGCAGTGATGAAAGCTACCACATCCTTTGGTAATCAGTCTGTATTCGTCCATCACCACTAACTCCCTTGGTTTATCATGACAAAACATACTTTTCTCTTAACCTCTGCTAGTCTTACGTAGCTTCATTCATTGTACCATTGCCTGTCCGAGCATCTGTTACGAAGTTTAACTTAACTTCCGGATTTACTCCATTTCTCTTAGGGTAGTATCAGGGTCTTGTCCTTGCCATTATGAGAAGACAATCAATTCAATCCCATCACCACATCAACTTCATGGAAGGCTTACATATCAAGTCTAAGGCAATATAACAGTACTCATAACCAGCTATACAGTTTAAGCACCCATCGGATGTAATTATCCTATTATGTGTTAGTGTGAACACATGTATATCATAAGGCAACGTGTTTATAACCAAGCCGAGTCCTTTAAAACAATCATATGAGAGAAGAAAATGATTAGCACCCTAATTAAACATTGCAATCACTGGGAAGTTCATAGTAATGATTTTTCCTTGGATCATTTCGGAGACTTCCGTGTTTCTTCCCTTGTGATGGAAAATACTCGTCCTCAGGTGCGCGGCTTTGCCTTTTCTATACTCTATGGATATTCTCTTAAGAAGTGTTTGGGCTTACCATAATTGTAGCAGACATTCTGCCTGGCCATACATGATCTATCACCGTGACTCTTGTCGCAGGTTGGGCATTCCTTGCTATTTAGGGGCTTGCCTCCCTTCTTACTCTTTTGGTTATCCCATAGCCTCTTCCTCTTCCTATTGGCATTATAAGAGGTGCCACCCTGATTTCTCTTCTCCTACTTGGGAGTAGACTTAAACATCAGGTGATGGTTCAAGCTCTTTTTTATAATTCAACAGGCCTCAACTGCCTTGTTGAAGTACTCGAATTGCCTGGGAGCAATCATCTCCCTTATGGACTGCTTTAGTCCTCTGACCATCTTTTTGGTCATCCACCTCTCATCATCTCGGTAACACAGGTAACTAAAGTAGTGAGAAAGACATCTAAACTTAGCTAAGTACTTATCAAATGACTTGTTATCCTTCTGCTTCAGGGTTAGGAATTCTACTTCCTTTTCATCCCTGACTGACCTTGGAAAATATTTCTCATGGAATTGCTCCAGGAACACTTCCCATGTCGCTCTCGTGTTTCGAGCATCCAGAAGAATCTTGGTATTCTTCCACTAATGATTGGCATCCTTTTCTAATTGGTAAATAGTCATTTGGGCTTTTCGCTTAGTCAGACAATCCAGAACTTTGAAAATCTTTTCCAAGCGATTAATCCAGTCCTCTGCTACTTGGATGTCAATCACTCCATCGAAGGATGGGGATTGTGCTTGCAAAAGTGAGTCATCCACTACTGGATGCTGTCGGGGTCTATTGCTAGCATTGCCAATCTAGGAAAATGTTTTGTTGCTTGCGCTGCTGAGGTTTCTTCCTCTGGCTACCTTTTGTCAAGGTTAGCCACTGTCGCTGCTACCGCTATTGCTATTACGGTGTCTTTTTCTTGTTCCTAGCTAGCTTGTGCTGCCCTCATCCCTTCAATAGCCTTTTATTGCGATTCTAAGCATTCTAAAATTAATCGTATTGGATCATGAGGGACCCTTACATCGTGTCATGAGGGTCTCTCCGGCAAAGCGTTTCATTAGTTCTAGCCAATATGCTAACTAAACAGATAGCATAATAGAGGAACAAGAAAATAAATAACATGCTTGGATTTCATTTAACAACATATGCATTCATAATACATCATTCAAGCATCAGTCCTCAGTCACAACGATATAGTTCAACATACATAGCAATTAAGCATGCCAGACCAACCTACTACGGTTAGCTGTATCAAAACAAGTCCTTTTTCAGTTTTACAAGGATCTGACTATCTAAAAATAGTGAATCTTAACAAAGTTTTCAAGATGCTGGATGTAATCCTCAACACCTAAATCCACTATCTGATTCAAGTGACAGAACTCATATACCCAGAAGGGTAAATATGGAAGCATGTCCGTCATCGTAAAGATCCAGTCCTTTGTGTCTAGATAAGGGTTACCCAGTCCATGAGTCTGATATAACACCTTTACTCCCTGAAGGTATTCTAGGTAAATGTTTGGGTCTTGCTGATCCTCATCTTTCCTGATATGTCGACTCAAAAATTCCAACTTCTCTCTCAACTGATCCTGACTACGGATCTTAAGCTCTGTCAAAACAGGGATAGGTGCTGTAGGTGTTAGGGGTATACCTGGCTTGGTACTAGGTCCGGGGATGTTGCTTGGGTCTATATTTGGGGTAACAAGCTGTCTACGAGACTAAATGTCAAAACTAGGGTCTACTGGCTCTTGATACAAATCAATTGTGGGATCCACCGGGTTACTGGGTACAGGAAGGTGCATTAAATCCTTAACAGTAATCCCTAAAAGGTTGGCCCCGTGCTCTGGATAATTATTGGACCCTTTTGTTAAATATCCTGGGCTAGCAGTCCCAATAGTCCATCCCACTGGATTCGCTTTAGTGAGATCAGTCATGTTAACATCTCAATCATTGACTGACTTCTCAGATCTAGTATCCCAATCCATTGTGTTTTCCATCTCAACTCCTGCAACAATATGTCAATTTTCCTTTTAACGGACACATTAACTAAGCAGAGCGTTCTATCCTATGCTAGAACCTCCGCTCTGATACCAAAAATGTTACACCTTACTATCGGATCCACTTAGGGTTTAATTAAAACTATTTTTGACCACCTTGGATGGTCTTGGGCTTAAAAATCCATAAAAAATGCTGATTTTAAGATTCTTACTGTGCATCAGGTAAAAATCAAGTTTTCTGACCCAACTTCAAAAATTCATAACTTTTTTTGAACAGATAAGGACAAGCCTAAGCTTAGGACAAAGATAAAATAAAACAGGAAAATAGCAATCGGGTTAAGACAAAGTCAAACCGACTCCATTAAACTGGTATGCATAGCCATTTGGCTTATCTCGCAGGAAAAGGTCAATGCAACCCTCTGGTATGCCTTGAACGAGCTTTATTTGACTTCCAACTTCATGTCCATTCTTGGCTAGGTAGTCGGCGCATGTGATATTGTTCCTGCTAGTGTAGTAAAGCTCAACTCCTCGACCAAAGATTCGGTCTCTAATCTCAGCAATAACAGATCTCAGCGGGTGGTCTAGCAAGCAGTCTCTAGTGATTAAGTTGAAAGCATCCATTGAATCTGTGTATATCATCATCTTGGGTAGGTTCAGTTGTTCTCCAATTTCTACTCCTGTGAGAATTACGATCAGTTCAACTTCAGTGACGGAGCAATAACCAATGCTTTTCTGGAATCCTAAAACCCAGTTCCCTTTACTATTCCTCATACATCCTCCACACGCACCTTACATGTTGTCTCGAACAGATCCATCTACATCGTTCCTAGCGGTTCCCTGTGGTGGTGGTGGTGTCCAAGCTGTCTCCTTTATCGCTAGGAATTTGAACACTTGATGTCTAAGGTTTTCTCCAATGGCTTCCTCTGCTATTAGGTGTTGAACTTTGTGGTTGAGTTCTCTGGGAGTTACCCTTTTCCCCTCAAAAATAAAGGAGCATCTCGAGGTCTATAGTACCCAGCAAACAAAATAGAATAGCTTGGTCTAGTCATAATTTCTAAGTGTAGCTTTTTATGGACAGTTGTTGGTGTTTCTCCGAAGCCATACCTGTAAATTACCAGAGAAAAAACTAGAGATATTATTAGAATTTAAAACTAAAGCCCACAGCTCTCTTGCCATATGGAAATCTCTCAATATATGTATGATGCTCTCCTCTTTGTTACATTGGTGGGGACATTGATTAGAATTTGCAAGACCTCTCTTTACTCTGAGTAAGTTAGTCAGGAGTCTCTCATGGAAAACCTGCCACATGAAAAATTTGACTTTTTCAGGAACCAGCCACTTCCATAACCTTCCCCAGACTTTGAATTGATCATTCCACTCTCTCTTTATAATTGCCTCATAAGCTGACTTAACAGTGAAGTTACCATCTTTCGCCGCTGCCACCAAAAACAATCATTCCTATTCCCCATGGGAGGTGGCATTTTGAGGATTATTTTGATCACCCAATCAGGTAATATCCCTCTCCAGAGATTAGTATTCCATTCCCCATTTTCCTTGACTTGGTCTTTGACAGTATGTGTGCTGTTTATTTTGTGTGTAGAGTGTACCCAGGAAATAAGTGGACGATTAAGAGGGGTCCACAAATCCCACCAGAAGCTAGTGTTTTCACCATTCATAACTTTCTTTCCAACCTTAGAGATGAATGAATCCCAAATTGCCACTATAGATCTCTATGTTTTGGAAGCATTCGGTTTATTATAGACATTTGGAAGTTCGCCATCTCCACATCTATACTTTTGCTCTTAGACACTGTGTCCATAACGCCCCTAGTTTTGTTAGCAATCCCCAACAAAGCTTCATTAAGAAGGCTTTATTTTGTGCAGTAAGATTTTTAATTCCTAGCCCACCTTCCTTCTTGCTTAAGGTGATCTTCTCCCAGGAAATTAGATGAAGTTTTTTGCCTCCTCTGCTTGAGACCAAATAAACTCCTGCTCATTCTTTCCATCTCATTTATGGTGCCTTGGGGTAACATGACAGATTGTATTTGGTAATTTGGAAGTGCAGATAGAATAGCTTTGACTAGTACCGTTCTTCCTGCCATGTTTAAGGTTTTTCCCTTCCAGGAGGAGAGTTTGCGTCGACAGTTGTGAATTATGGGGTCAAAGGTAGATTTTTTTGACTCTCTCATGGAAGAGCGGTACTCCTAGATATTTCCCCAAGTTTGAGGTGATCCCAATACCTAAAGCTTGGCTTAATTCCATTGCTCTATTAAGATGAATGTTTCTAGAACAGAACATTTTGGATATTTCTAAGCTGATGTGGTGCCTAGAAACATGACAAAAACTGGCCATCACTCTTCTGACTTCTAACATCTATTCATTTATTGCTTCAGTAAAAAGAAGAAGGTCATCTGTAAAAAAGAGGTGGGATATATAGGGTCCTTCTCTGCAGAGCTTCATTGGTCGCCACCTCTTGGCTTCACACTCCTCCTTGATCAGATGTCCTAATCTCTCCATACATAGCACAAATATATATGGGCTTAGAGGGTCCCCTTGACGGATTCCTCAGGACAGTTCAAACTACGGTCCTTCTTCCCCATTCCAAACTACTGCCATGGTAGTTGAGGTTATACATTCCATGATAAGCTCCATGATTTTCTTGTCCAACTTCAAACAGTGCAGGGTGTCTTCAATAAATTTCCAATCAAGGTGGTCATAAGGCTTCTCCATATCAACTTTAATAGCTACATGTCCTTTCTTTCTTCCTTCCTTTTTTCCTCATAGTATGGATCACTTCCTATGCTATTATAATATTATCACAACTAGATCGATTCACTATAAAACTGCATTGTTCCTGGCTAATAAGTTTCCCCATCACTTCCTTCAGTCTATTGGCTAGAAGCTTAGTGGTAATTTTAAAACTAACATTGCATAGCGATATAGGCCTAAAATCCTTGATTCTAGTGGGATGCTCAACTTTTGGTGTAAGAACCACTTTAGTTTGATTTATCTCTTTAATTTTATTTGGGGATTGGAAAATTTCTTTCACCATGTCACAAATTTTCTGCCCAACTGATTTAGCCCAATTATTCTATGTTATTTCATATCATTTTAAGGGTATTTATCATAGATTTTGGCTCCTTTTGATGATAATTGTGCTTAATTTAGATTAAGAGTCCTTGCTTTGAGTTAGTGTCTTTTTGAGGTTAAAATTGTCATAATTGGTTATTAATTGTATTCAGTTGATTTCTAGGACAATTGATGCTTCAAATTGTTGCTTTTTATTGTAGGACAATTGAGAATTGGAGCCAAGATCAAAGACCAAAGGATGACACAACACAAGATCAGAGTATCAACACTAATAGAGTTCGCCGCGGCGTCAAATTGAAATCTCACCAGTAGTCTCTCGGGCAGAGTTCGCCGCGGCCAACTTACAGCTTCGCCGCGGCGAAATCACAAGATTAGGCGGAGCTCCTCTCGGGCATGCTTCACCGCGGCGAACTCTTCGTATCAGCAACGCCAGATCCGGATCAGAACACGAAAATGGAGCTTCTAATCATATGATCCGACCCAGATGGACCCCTAAAACCCTTAGAAACCCTATTTTCGACCTATCACTCTATTCCATCTCCTACAACACCTCTATTCTCCCATCCTCTTGCCTCTCCACCTCCACCTTCTTCCCCATCCATTTCCTTCATCTTTCATTCACTCCATCTCAATTCCTTCCACTCCCAGCTACCATGGCCGACGGATTCACTTCAGTTGGAGCTTTTCTTGAAGCTATGGAGGGCTAGGGTTTATCAACTCTTGAAGATGGTGGAGTAGCATGAGTTCCTAAGCTTCAAAGGGGAGTTTTAGTTTTAATCTTCAGTTTTTAGCTAGGCATTTATGATTTCCTAGGTCTAGGAATTGTAAACTCTTAGCTAGATACTTTGATTAATTCTGTAATCAGTGGTTACTGATTATCTTTTGTATATTGGATTGATTGATGTTGAACTTTGAGCTTAAATATATGTAGTTGCATGTATGCTTAATGTCTCTCTCATGATTCTCTCTTATCTTGCCTAGTTGTGTTTGGGTATTGAGTTGATTGTGTGTTTCATTAAGCCATTTGCATGATCATTCCAATTTACACATTAGGGAAGCTAAACAAAGTTTACATTAATGAGTTCATTAATGTAAGCTTTGGACTCATTGAGTTAATGAGGTTCTTATTAAGAAAACCTAATGATTTGTGAAACTCCCAATATTTAAGTGAACTATGATTGCCATCAAAACCATTTTCAAGAGATTTCCTATCATTCATTTCCATTCCATCATTATTATCTTAAAACACCAAAAATATAGTATCTTAGGTTTGTTTTCATTGCATTTAGTTTAGGCACCATTCATTTAAGTCTTAAAAACCCAAAACCCCATTTCATTGCATTGCATGGCATTTAGTCTAGCTTAGGTAATTAATAAAGGCTCCCAAAAGTGAAACGACTCGAGTTTGCACTATACTGCATAGCTTGGATTAAATTTTGATTGAGAACCCCAAGGCGAACGACAGAAAGGCTCTCTTCCAAGTGGCGCCGTTGCCGGGGAGCCATTAAGTTGGTTCCTTAGGCTAGTTAACTGTCAACTTTGGTTGATTGGGGTTTTGTGAGCCTCTAGGGTTACATTTTTACATTGTGCATAATAGATTTTGCATTGCATAAAAAATTTGAGATATACAAACAAAGATCCTGATTTTGATTTCAATTTTTGCATATAGTTTCATACCCTTCATAGCATTCATTGCATTATTGAGTTTCTTCTTGTTTTTCATTCTCTGTGTTTTTGTTGTTGTGTTCTAGTTTTCTCACTGTCTGTGAGACTTCGCTGCGGCCAACTCCTTGTTTCGCCGCGGCCAACTTATCAGATTTCTGTGAGAATCCTTCTCGGGACATATTCGCTGTGGCCAACTTTGTGTTTCGCCGCGGTGAAGTGTGTTGAACTAGACTCCATTCTCCCTCTCTGGACAGCTTTGCCGCGGCAAACTCTTATTTTCGCCGCGGCGAAGGGTCCCCTTTCTTAAAAAAGAAAAAATTTCTTAAAAACTCTTTGGGAATTGATTGTTTAGTTTCTTATGGCTTGGTTTAATAATTATTTAGGTCCATCTGATCACCCTTCCTCTTTTATAGGTGACAATACTCTGATGGGTGATAATTCTTCTCAAAGGCTTGATGCCATACAAGAGGAATTGGATCTACTTCAAGCACATTTTGATCATGAAGAACATGGTGGGACTTATCAAGGGCATGATCCCTATCCTCACCATAACCATGGCTATGATTGGATGAATGACCCTCCACATTCCCCTTACCATACCTCTTCATTCCATTCATACAAAAACCAACATCCACCATTAGGACAACATTATGAGCTATCACCTCCACCATACAATCCATACTTTGAACACTTTCCTTCACATCATCCATATCATGAGCCAAGCATTCCATCACATGAACCCTACCACCAATACCCTTCCTCATCTTACCAACCATTTCATAAACCATCACCGTCATTCCATCCATGTCCCACTACATATCTTGAACCATTCTCACCATATAATTCCCCTTTTGAACCATCTCCTTCGCCAAATGACTACCACCACCAGCCCTTGTCCCAATCTATGTACCAACCCCTTCCCCCATCTCATGAACATGAATTTAGTGAACCTGACCCATTTCTCACTATTCCTAAGAATGACCAGATACGATTTTTAAGAGAAGCTTATGACCGCTTGAATTCATACTACCATGGATTACTTGAAGAGGTAGAAATGTTTGGAATTTCTAAGGAATCAGAGGAAGAGTTAGAAGAATGTCAAAGTGCATTGGGAAAGTCCTTGAGTGATATAGCACAAATTGAATCTGGGATGGGGAAGGATGAATCAAAGTGTCCAAGTTCACTCATGCAAGAGGCTGAGATGAAGCAAGAACATCCACAAACTCACAAGGACTCGTGCCTTACATCAGGTAATATTGCTCCTCTTCTTGAGGAGATTGACCCTTGTGCTAGAACTACTATTCCTGTTGAAGTTATTGATGATGTGAGTGATAATGAGGTGGATAAGGAAATCATAGCTGAATCCCCTCATATGTTTCAAAATGAAAATTCTCACTTGAACACTTCTAATAATAGTTGTTTAGTTAATGATCTTGCTTGCACTGTCACTGCTTCTTTGTGTGAAAAACATACTTCTCTTTCTAGTGCTAGATTGGATAGTGAAACTGATTCTGATTTGAATGACCCTTTATCTTGTTCTTGCAATGCTCACACTATATGCATGGATTGCATTGATAACAAAATGATATACTTGTTAAGTGGCAAAAGCAGAACTTTGGTGAAGTGTGTGCATTACCTTCTAGTATTGAAAGTGCTGAAAATATAAAGCATGATGTTGATGTGAATTGCCTAGAAGATGATTCTGTAAAAAAATGTGAACCTAACCATTGCCTTAAGAATCAAATTCATGATAATTCCAATGAGTTCATAGCTTCTAATAATGTTGAGAAAGGCTTTAAAGTTTCAATTGATAAAATCATGAATATCAATAAGTCTTTCCAACAAGTTTTATCTTGTGATTTACCTCCTGATTTATCTTGCATTGTAAATAGTAGTTTGTATAAATCATTTTGTTCTTTCTTTTCTTCCCTTTCAAACACTACCTCTTGTGAATGTGATAGTGATGTACTGTACTCCAACAACTGTCAGTTGGATTCTTCAGCTTCCACTTCACATGAGCTTGAGTGTTTCAAAAATTTAAATAAAAATTTGACTCCTACTGATGGGAGTACTATTGATTTCCTTGGTTGTGATAGTTACTTGGAGAGATTAACTTCTAAGTTGTCTTTATTTCATTTTTATCCTCTTCATGTTTCTATTTCTGGATGTGGTACTGCTGTTGGTTCTACTTGCTTGCAGGACTCCACACCACCTCTACTAAGGAAGATCAATAAAGGAGAAGTGAGCATATGGAAGAAATGCATGTTTCTCATCCGGGATGAGAACTTCTCCTACAAGAGTTTGAAGAGATTTCGTTCTAAGGTTGTCCCTTTCCTTCCTTAACTCTTATCTTTTGAATTATTTGCTTGTTTTGTGAGATAAGTGTGGGGGGGGACATAGCCAGTAGTAAAAGTAGTTTGTTTTCTTTTCTTTTCTTTTCCTCCCTTTTTGGTTTTGGTTTCTCTTGTTTAGGGTTGTACTTGAGTTTTGCATTGGGGACAATGCAAAGTTCAAGTGTGGGGGAGGGATTGATATTCAGTGATTGTGTTGTGTTTTTCTATGCTTATGAAAAATCTGGTTTTCTAAAAATTTTCAAAATTTTGATTGATTTTTGAACTTAATTGAAGATTTTTGAGTCAAAATTTTTGAAAATTTTTGCTTCAAGTAACTTACACTTGAATTTGTGTATTCTTGGACTTTGGTAAATGTTATGAACTTGTATTGATACTCATGAGAATTGCTATTTGTTTAAAGTTGATTGTTTTAGTTTCATTGGTCACAATTCTTCAAGCTTGCTTTTATATTGATTGAGTTAATGCATTGTGATTAATCTGGAGTACAATTAATCTTTGTGCATGAGCATTTGAGATTTAGCCTTGTTGGAAGATTCTTTGAGCCTAATTTTCATTCATAGTGAGTTCATCCACTTACATCTTCTACTTTCTAGAACTTGTTCTAATTCTTAATCAAGACTTAGTTGCATTTGTGATGAGCATGATAGAGGCATTCTTTTCTAAACCCTTACATTCCAAACACAAACCCATATGATTTTATCCATTGCTAACCATTTGAGCCTTCATCTTTTCTTAAGTGCCAAGAGATGCATTATACATTCAAGTTTCCAACATTTTTACTATTACATTCATGATGTGTTAAACTTTGTCTTCTTGGGTTTTGAATTGCCAAAAAAAAAAAACAGAGAAAAGAGAAATAGAAAAAGGCAAAGAAATAGAAGAAAATGCTTGAGAAAAGCCAAAGAAAGAAAGATCAAAATAAAATGGTACCAATAGAATAAAATGTTCAAACAAGGCAATTCATTGGTGGTTTGAAGAACAAAGTTGTGCTTTTAGAGAAATAGAGTAAATAGTAGTTGGAAACCTTTTCTAAAATGCTTGGTGCTTAATCATTTCATATCTTTTCACCTCATCTTATTTCATTTAACCCTTTCCATTATCATAACCTTAAAAGTCCTCTTGATCATTGCATTCATGCATTAGAAGTGGAGAGGTAGGATTTTAACAAGCTTATGGCAAAGTGGTTGATTAAGTGGATTTGAGAGAAAATTACCCCAACTTGGTGAGTAGAGTGAAACAATTTATATCTTGAGTGTTTTCTCTTTGCTCATTCCCATTGCATTGATTGTACTCTACTTTAATCCCTTCTCATTAACCTAGATCACTATGGATGCTTATTTAAAGAGTTGGATTAATGGCACTACTGCTTTCTTACTTTGAATTCATAGGGGTTCTCATTTGTATCAATACTATTCTCTTGCTTTAGTTTTGTATTGCCTTTGTCCAGGAGTACAAAGGTTTAAGTGTGGGGGATTTGATTTAGCCCAATTATTCTATGTTATTTCATATCATTTTAAGGGTATTTATCATAGATTTTGGCTCCTTTTGATGATAATTGTGCTTAATTTAGATTAAGAGTCCTTGCTTTGAGTTAGTGTCTTTTTGAGGTTAAAATTGTCATAATTGGTTATTAATTGTATTCAGTTGATTTCTAGGACAATTGATGCTTCAAATTGTTGCTTTTTATTGTAGGACAATTGAGAATTGGAGCCAAGATCAAAGACCAAAGGATGACACAACACAAGATCAGAGTATCAACACTAATAGAGTTCGCCGCGGCGCCAAATTGAAATCTCACCAGTAGTCTCTCGGGCAGAGTTCGCCGCGGCCAACTTACAGCTTCGCCGCGGCGAAATCACAAGATTAGGCGGAGCTCCTCTCGGGCATGCTTCACCGCGGCGAAGGATCCTCGCCGCGGCGAACTCTTCGTATCAGCAACGCCAGATCCGGATCAGAACGCGAAAATGGAGCTTCTAATCATATGATCCGACCCAGATGGACCCCTAAAACCCTTAGAAACCCTATTTTCGACCTATCACTCCATTCCATCTCCTACAACACCTCTATTCTCCCATCCTCTTGCCTCTCCACCTCCATCTTCTTCCCCATCCATTTCCTTCATCTTTCATTCACTCCATCTCAATTCCTTCCACTCCCAGCTACCATGGCCGACGGATTCACTTCAGTTGGAGCTTTTCTTGAAGCTATGGAGGGCTAGGGTTTATCAACTCTTGAAGATGGTGGAGTAGCATGAGTTCCTAAGCTTCAAAGGGGAGTTTTAGTTTTAATCTTCAGTTTTTAGCTAGGCATTTATGATTTCCTAGGTCTAGGAATTGTAAACTCTTAGTTAGATACTTTGATTAATTCTGTAATCAGTGGTTACTGATTATCTTTTGTATATTGGATTGATTGATGTTGAACTTTGAGCTTAAATATATGTAGTTGCATGTATGCTTAATGTCTCTCTCATGATTCTCTCTTATCTTGCCTAGTTGTGTTTGGGTATTGAGTTGATTGTGTGTTTCATTAAGCCATTTGCATGATCATTCCAATTTACACATTAGGGAAGCTAAACAAAGTTTACATTAATGAGTTCATTAATGTAAGCTTTGGACTCATTGAGTTAATGAGGTTCTTATTAAGAAAACCTAATGATTTGTGAAACTCCCAATATTTAAGTGAACTATGATTGCCATCAAAACCATTTTCAAGAGATTTCCTATCATTTTTTTTCCATTCCATCATTATTATCTTAAAACACCAAAAAATAGTATCTTAGGTTTGTTTTCATTGCATTTAGTTTAGGCACATTCATTTAAGTCTTAAAAACCCAAAACCCCATTTCATTGCATTGCATGGCATTTAGTCTAGCTTAGGTAATTAATAAAGGCTCCCAAAAGTGAAACGACCTGAGTTTGCACTATACTGCATAGCTTGGATTAAATTTTGATTGAGAACCCCAAGGCGAACGACAGAAAGGCTCTCTTTCACCAACGTGGTCCCATTGACTTTGGAAGAAATGAGCTTGTAGGCCATCCGGTCCCGGGGCTTTAAAAGCTCCCATGTCAAAAACTGCACTTCTAATTTCCATATCAGTCACCAATCTTGAAATTTTGTTCAACTCCATTCTAGTCAGAGCTGGAAATTTGGAACACCAACTGGTTGGGTTTGCTATATTATCCTCCCTAGCATAGAGGATTTTAAAGAAATTACAGGCCAATTGACTCAGTTGTTGGGGGTCTGTCACCCAGTTACCATCGTCCATTTGAAGGGAGAGGATTTTCTATTTTTTCCTTTTAATAATGGTGGATGTATGAAAAAATTTTGTATTCCGGTCTCCCCATTTGAGCTATTTGCACCTTGATTTCTGGTACCAAAAGAGTTCTTCCTAGGTCCCCAGCTTATGATATTCTCTCCAAAGCTTGTCTTCGAGTTTTTTGAGTCCAGGATGATCTCTCTGGTTTCTCTGTTTATCAATCCCTTCTAGCCTTTTGATTAACTTTTGTTTTCTCCAAGAGAAATTTCCTACCTGTTTCTTACTCCATTCTAAAGCTGTATTATGAAAGGATATTAGACCATTCTTCCAATCTTTTCCATGCCAGGCTTCAGCAACTAAAGACTAGAAGCTTGTCTCGACACTCCAAGCTACTTGATAGGAGAATTTTCATGATGGAGGTGGATGATGGTTTATTTGTGATGAGTTAACAACAATCACTCTATAGTCTGATTTAAATTTCAGCTCATGAGCGGCGACAGTATGCGAGTATGTTAAATCCCAATTTGCATTGTTGAAGACCCAGTCTAGTCATTCCTGCAAGCCTGTCCTTTCCCAAATAAACTAGTCCCCATTGACTTTCATTTCATTCAGATTGGTACTTTCGATACAATCCTTGAAATCCCTCATAGAGTCCCAATCCGGTTCCCTAACCCCCAATTTGTCCATTGGCGAAAGATAGGTGTTGAAATCACCCATCATTATCCAAGGCGCTTGGCAGGTAGGAGCAATATTTTTAATAGTTTCCCAGACCAATTTCCTTTTTTTCCTGCTAGTTTCTCCATACACTGCCGAAAGGAACAGAGATGCATTTGTACTATGACATCGGACTAGGCAGTGGAGAAATTGGACATTTGAGTAAAGATAGGTGATCTCAAAATCCGTGTCATTCCATAAGATCCAAATGCCACCTGAAAACCTTGTTGACTCAACTTTAATCCAGTTACTGAAACGTAAGGAGCGAACCACCTTGTCCGCTCGAGGCCCATTGACTCGTGGCTCTAGTAGACATAAGATATCAATATTATATCGAGCAACAATGTCCTTAATTAAGAAGGGAAAAGCATGGCTACCGGCTCCCTACAGTTCCACGATGCTATAATCATGAGGGCAGCAAATAAAGAAAGAAGGAAACAAGACTCACCGTATTGGGATAATAGGATCCCGCCCTTCATTCACCGACTATTGTGTCTCTGGCACTACTGATGGCTGGGTTTCGCCTCTTGACTCAGTTCGTCTACGAGCTATAGATTGGGGTCCGGTGGTTTTAAGTTTGCCTCTGTCGCTTCCATTATATTTTTGGATGGTATAGTGGGACTGCTTTTTTGACTCTGACCGAGCTAAATCTACCCAGTTTTTCTAGGATTTGTATCACTACAGTTTGGGCCTTTTTCCTCTTGGGCTTCCTCTTGAATTTTTTTCCATTCTATCTATACAACCTTGTATCACACGATGGGTTCTCTCTCCTTTTTTGTTTTTCTGGCTCATTTGTATGGCTTTATCTCCCAAGTTTGGGGTTTCATTCAGCCCACCTGATTTTTCTAGCCCATTGCTCATTTTAAGTTTGGTTGGGTCACTTTTCCTAGTTCCTCCAACTTGTCCTATCACATTTTTCCCTTTTTCAGTTGAGTTCTTTCTCTTTTAGAATAGTACTACCCCTTTCTCCTGATTGTCAGAGGAGTTTCCCTCTTTCGATTCTTCTGGATCTACAGCTTCCAACAGGTTTTCTTCTCCCTCCATATCTTCAATCACCGAAAATTGGGATCTCTGTACTTGAAGGCCAGCACTTCGTGGGTACCTGTCAAACAGACCTCCTTTTTTCTGTGCTTCTTTCTGCTCTGCTCGCCTTGAGAATCAAGACCTATTCATCCTAGGATTAATCATCCAGGCGCCAAACTGCTCCTCTTTATCATTTGAATTTTTCGCCAGTGAATTCACCGAATTGACTACCACTCGTTGTGTTGGTGCTTCTTCTGTATGTTGATTGATGTTGCTACTTTTCCACAGACAAGCCTCTTTTTGGTGTCCACATCTACCAAAGGCCAAGCATATTAAACTCTGCCCTTCATATTCTACATTGAATATTTCTCCTGCAGCAATAATTTTGGGGACGAGTGGTTTTTGTAAATTCAGTTCTACGCATATTCTCGCGTACTTGCCCCTTTCCACTTTAGAGTTCCGAACCTAGAAATCGGACAATGTGTTGGTGTCCACCTTTATAGTTCTTCCTATCCTATCTCCAATTCTCTTGATGCAATGGCTATTGTAGCAATGCATTGGGATATCTGGTATTCGGACCCAGGTTGTAACACGCCCCAATGAATTTTTATAGGGATTAAAATATAGGGACCATTGCTGTACCAATACTGAGTGTTGCTTCACAACCCATGGACCCTCACAGAGCACCTTTCTATAATGTTGTCTCTATTGTTCTGGGACAGTGAATTTAACAAGGAAATAATTGTTTGGCAGATCAATGAGATCAAAGCTTTGGAAGCTCCATAGTCTCCTAAAATAGTCTTTTAGAACTTGCAAGTTAAATTTCCTTCCCAGAACAGTAAGGATCAAAGCGTAGTTCCATGGTTCACACCACTCGTTGAATTCCTCCTGGGTAATGGGTACTACAGGGTAGATCTCCATTTGCTTCTGCACCTCCTCTGATCCCTCTGGTATTTTCCAAAAGACTTCCTTTTCAGCATTAAACAGATCATCTTCTTCCATGGGGCAATCACCATGAGCCACCCCATTAAAACCCAACAGTGAGGCATGGTAGGGGGAACTTATGCGGTGCTACCTTGGGAGAGTCGTTTCTTCTAGATTCCAGCCCCAGGTGAGACTCCTCTGCAATATCTCCCCGCTTTTCCTCAGCACTCTCCTCCATACGATCATCCATTATGGCAGTGACACATTCTTCTATCTTCTTTTTCTTACTCCTTTCCTCAATATCCTCCGCCAGAGGTCGGTCAGGAGGGATCTTTCAGTGACCTGAATCAGCCGTTGAAAACTCACATGCACAAGTCCCAATAGAGAGAAAACAAGCTTACTCAGAGCGCTGTCTTTTCTTTTTTTTTCAAAAATTCATAACTTAATATAGAAAAATCAAAATAGAGTGGTTCAAAATTCTATAAAAATCTCTTTGAATGCTCTTTCAAGGAAAAATAATGTTATGAACAAATTCCATTTGAAAAAGCATCAGGTTTTTGTGAAAATCACCTCTATCCATTTGGCAGAAATCCTTTTTCCAGATTCTGAACCTTAATTTTGAAAAATCATTACAAATCGTATAGTTGGCCATTTTTAATGTTCTGCATATCAATTTGAAGCTCATGATGTGAACTTTAAGCATACCAAATTTCATACAGGAATTCATTCAGTAACTTACTAAAACGTGGCTCTAATTTCGTGACCTACTTAGGGATTACAGCTCCAACCATACATGCTTATACATAACCAAATATAAATATTTCCTCCTGGCTCATCACCATATTTATCCTTGGATTTGAAGCCTCCCTTTTGATGATTCAGTCCCTAAAATATTAGTTACATATGGGGGATGAGATTTCAATGAAATCCCAGTAGCAAGATCAATCAAGCAAAATATCAACATGCATCAATTACAAGCATTCCAACCTTTTGCTATTAATAGGGAACTACTTTACCTCATACATGTAGCACTCTAACATACAATAGCCAAGGCACATAAAGTAAGGAGTATAGCTACACAATCATCATCATCATCATCATCATCTAGTTCAACCACATAATAGCACATGAAATTGCATAGCAATCAATGCAACACTCAACATTAAGGTCAATTAAATCTTACTACCTTGATCCAATGCTCTTTGATTTTTTTGTTTGTCTTTCTTGCTTCCACAAATGCCAAACCCTAACATGGAAATCCACAAAAAGGACAGCAATAATCATCAATCATTCCACATAAATAATCAACAACATAACTCAAGGACAACCTTTGTCCCTTAAAACTTCCACCTTTGTTCTTTAAATTTTAGAGTTTGTTTCCTTAAATCATAAAAATTCCCTCTTGACTCAATCCTACATAATTTTTTATGTAGATTCCAAATATCTACTTCAATTTAAGAAAATAAAACTTCCTCTTTCGGTTTCAGCTTGGCCGAACCACTATGGTTCATTTTCCAAAAATTACAACTTTGATTTTGTGGCTTCCAACACTTGTTCTTTAGGGTTACCCTACACCATTTTCCATTTTGAATACAATGAAAGTCTCAAAGCCTTGAAAAACACATCCTAGGGTTTAGCTCTTTCTTTGGCCAAAATGGATCTCATGCAACACAACAAAGAAAACACTTCAAAATCAACCTACAACCACTTGTAACCACTAGGATCTATCATGCTTTGAAGTGTTCTAGCAAGATTGAACAATAAAACTTCCTCCTCTACAATATATATGTTTCGGCCAGCATCAAAAGGGAAGAGAAACTATGATTTTCAACCATACAACTTAAGCAAACAAGCAAGGAATCATCTTAGAATAACTTACTGAGCTTGAATCTTAGTTGAAAGATCAAAGTAGCTTGCTTTTCTCTTGATTTCCCTTCAAGCTCACTCTTTTCTCTCTTAATCTCTCCTTGGCTGAACTAGTGATCTGATTTAGGGGAGAGGAGAAGCTCATTAATGTGCACAAAATATCCCACCAACCAACATTAATGATTTGCCAAGTGTCATATGCCTACTTAATCTTAATCCTCTCTCTTAATTAACTTAATGCCAAATAAAATTAATTTCAAAAGTCAAGATCCTCTCCATTGGTGGCTTGACACTTGGAAAGCTTTAATTACCATCCGTTAGAGGCTTGACAAGTGGCAACTTGTGGGCCAAGTGCAAGACTCTGGTCTTCACTTTATCGGTGCACTTTTGCTTCAGGTTTAATTTCTTTTCTATAATTACAGTGCTCTGACCTCTGTAATTATTTTCTGTTAGATCCATAAATTATTATCCTCATTTTTATCTTTTCAAATTGCCCTCTTTGTCTCTAATTTAATTTCCCAATAATTAAATAAAAGGAAAACTATTTTCCTTCTCTTTAGTGACTTTTCCACTTTTCAAAGGAATTAGGAAAAATCTTGGATACTTGAGGGTCTTCCTTTAATTCCATAATCTCTTATAATTCCTTGGGATATTATAGGAATTTTATTGGGATTTTATCCTTCTTAACAATATTTATTTGGAATTTTCCAAATAAAAGACCTTAAACAAGCTTAAATTGCCCTTAAATTCCTTTGTAATTTCTCTAAGGGTAATTTGGTCATAAAACCAATTTTATAATCTCATATAATTCTCAAAAAACATTGTTCTTATTTTTCCTTAATTTTTTGAGGCTTGGAAATATTTTTCTTAATTAGTCAAACTTTTCATAATCGACTTAGAAAATTATAATAATTATTTTCCACAATAAATCTTTCATTTCTCCTTATCATTTGTGGCCTTTAAATATTTAGAATATTTCTTATTCCTAATTACCATAGTACTGGATGTGACAAGCATTTTGACTATATTTCATCATTTATCGATAATCTGTTTCTTGAAGGGTATGATCCATAATATCTTCGATAAATGAGTCCATGTTTTGGAATTGCTTCTTTCTCTATTAATCGATAACTTTATTAATTAAACACTTATCCATCAGATCTTTGATAAAATTTGATAAAATTGATTCTCTAATTATCTAATCCTTGATTTATGATTTTCATTTCCTGGATTAAATCCCAAGTTCATCATTTCTTCTGCTATTCATTCTTATTCACTTGAGATGAAAAATTATCCTTGTATCTAGACATTTTCACAAGTTACGAAGCTCAACAAATACATTATAGGCTCATCCTACCTGTGTCAAAACCATTTATTACAAACAACTGTTATAATTGCCAACATATGCAAGCGATATCCCAATGATTACAAGCTCTAGTGTCTAACGGAAACTTAAAAGACTCTTAACTATAAATGGCACGAAGAAGCATTGAATGAAGAAATGAGTGAATTGAGCTACCAACTGTCAAAATCAATCTTTGCATTCAACACTCTATTTTACTGTCTAAGCTTCAATGTTTCTCTTATACACTCTTGAGAGAGAATCTGTAAATCATTTATTACTTTAAATTAGTGACTCAAGTATCACATCCAATATTTTGTGACTAAGGTATAATTAATCTAAAGATGGTTAAGGGTCAGAATATTAGTGTTAATGTAAATTGGACAACTTGTGATGTGAAATCAAGATAAGGACCAAAGTGAAATTTTCAGTATTTTGAGTAAGTTAGTATATATCAGAAAAATATGACAGAAAGCTCTGAAAATTTCTAGAAAACTCTAGAAATTAGAGAAAATTCTCTAGAACAGAATGATGGTCCTAGAAGTCAAAAATATGAAGGAAATTAATTAATATTAATTTTCTAGTAATTTTCACCATATTTGACTAATTAAGGAAAATTAGTCAAATTTAAGTATTTCATGTAATCCAAGGCCTCAAAAAAATTGGGAAAAATATGGATAAAATACCTTGAGAGTTTTTGAACATTGTAGAAGCAATTTTCTTCCCAAATTAGCCCTAGGTTAACTTTAAAAATATTTAAAACTTATTTAAGCCAATTAAGGCTTGTATACTACAGGAAATTCAAAAAGAAATATCTATAGGGGAAGTTAAATCCCAAAAAAAATTCATGGAATTTCCTTGGAATTAAAGAAAGATTTTAAAGGTAACAGAAACATTCTCGAAGTCCTAAAACTGTAGAAAGCATTTTCAGAAAGGAAAAATAATATTTTTAGCCACTATTTTGACCAAGGAGTTCTATTCTTTTGAGAGCCATTATAAGGGGTGGTGACTCAAAAGTAAATAGGTAAAAGATGAGGATAGGTGGTTAAAAATATCAGGGACAATTATAGTATTGTCAGCACAAAAGTTACTTAAGCCGATAGAAAGTTATATAGGATATATTGTGAAAAATCTTCTTCCATCTTGACTAAGCCATTCTTGACCCCATTTGGAGGGTGGAAGAAGCAAGGAGAAGTTTCAAGATGTGCATGACATAAGCCCTTAGGAATTATGACCTCATATATAACAATTATCAACCAATCACATAATTTTGGCAATGTGAAAAAGGTTAAGGGAAAAATTGTCCAAAGACCTTTATAAAATCCCATCTTCCTCTCTCGCCTCCTTCACATTTCGGTTTTCATAGGAGAACCTCTTGAGAATTGAAAACTTGAAGCTTAAAGAGGAGAACAAGGCAAGAAATCAACCAACCAAACTTGGATCCAAGGTTAGTAGTTAATCCTAGTTGGTTTAATGCTTAGAAATCTTGGGTTTTCTGGTTGAAAATCCATGATTTTCCCTTCCCCTCTTGTTGGCCGAAATTATATAGGAATGGTGGAGGATGATTTTGATGATGGGAATTACTTTAAGAGGTTGTTTATGACTTGAATCAAGTGGTGTTATGTGATTATGGTTGATATTGTTGTTGTTGGAAAACTTAGGATACCCCACGGCCAAGAGGACTTTTCACCTAGGATTGGATTTTACTTGTTTTGATGCTTCCAATATGTTTAGAATGAAAAATTATGTAAGATACACCTAAGGAAGAAGTCTTGGAAGCATAGGAATCAAAATTGGAAATTTAGGTGAAAAAGAGGAAGTGTTTCAAGAGGAAGGAAGATGAATTTCATAATTTTGAGCTCGTATTTAGATTCTACATGAAAAATTATGATATGGAATAAGTTATAAGTTGATAGAAGCCAAAACCCAAAAATTAAAGAGAAAGAGATTAAGGGTTTTATTCAATTTAAACATGGAGTTTTGTTATGATATGGAATGTAATGGTTATGCCTCTTTGTTGGATAGGCTTTGATATTTGTCAAGGAAGGAGCCAAGAACAAGAAGAGAGAGTTAAGGCTTACTTCACTTGAGGTAGCAAGATTTAATTAACTTTGTTGTTAACATTCACTACTACAGAGTGAGGAATACTTGACGCTAAATATTTGACAATTATTACAAAAACTGTCAAATATTGAGAAAACTTGACGGTTATACTAGGAACCGTCAAGTTTTATGGAAATACTTGACAGTTTTTAAATAACCGTCAAATATTATCGAACAATACTTGACGGTTATAATGTTACAAAACTTGACGGTTTCCCCTAAAACCGACAAGTTTAATGATACTTGACGGTTTTAAGAAAAACCGTCAAGTATTGTTTTAAGATACTTGACGGTTATTCATAGAAACCGTCAAGTATTGTCTTTTAAAACCTATCCCCTGTTCATTTCGCTATGTCGGTTCAAAATTTCTAGCGCCCCCTTTCTGCTTCGAACTCTCCTCGCCGCCATACCCACCTCATTTTCGGCCCTTCCCTTTGGTTTTTAATGATCGCCCTCCATCATTGTCGCTCTCTATGTCCTCCTTCATCACTGCGGCATCCTCCTGCATACGGTTGTCGCACATTGTTCTCCACATTTGAGAGCTTCGGTTGGTCCTCCTTCGTCACTCGCTCCCCTCATTTCCTTTAGTGTTTCGTTCGGTATGATTGTAGTTGAAAGAGGATGATAGGATGATGTTAGGACCGTTCACAATGCGCACACGGAAAATGGGTTTTTCTGTTTGGCCGAATGGGTTTGTCAGTTCGGCCGAATGGGTCTTTCGAATGGGTTTTTGGGTTTAGGGTATTTTCAATTTTTGTTTTCACCATAAATTGTTTGGCAAATAATCGAAATTGCTAATGTTTCAATTTTTGTTTCTGTAATTGAAATTGATTGACTGCTAGTTTTCTGCCATAAAGCCTTGGGAATGCTAAATTATAAGCCACTATGCTGCCAAATTTTTTTCAAATGGAATAGCACATCAGTAGTAGTAGAATATTTTTCAAACTGAAGTGAAAGTGAATTTTTGTTGAATTACTAGTTGCTAACAACTAGAATTACTAGTTGTTAACAAGTAGAATTAAAGAAGGATAAATGTGATCAATAGTGCCTCATGTGTTGACTTTCTATTTTTGTGTAATTCTCACAATATCTTTGAGTCCCTGATCACATTTTCCTCTAAATGATTCATCTTAGTCAAGGACTATGGGCAAGGAATGGATGTTCGTCAATTGTCTATCAAAAGAATATTGGGATGGGGTAGAAGATTTCATTAAGTTTGCGATTGAGCATGCCGCTGATCGCAACAGGATTATTTACCCCTGTCTTAAGTGTTGCCTTCTGAAGTGGGTTTCGCCATCCGATTGTGAGAGCCACTTAATTATCAATGGAATTGATCAAAGTTACAAGTGTTGGACAAAGCACGGAGAGACAAGAGATGCGAGTAATAGTAGTCGAGGGCATAGTGAAAGCTGTGGATCATCTAATCTTGACATGAGTACATGTGAAGCTGATCGTCTTGAGGAGATGACAAATGTGATTGAAGGGGAACTTGACGATTGTCCTGAAATGTTTGACAGATTGAAGTGCGATGCTAAGACACCTCTATATGAAGGTTGTACTGATTTCACAAAATTGTCTACAGTGTTGAAACTGTATAATTTGAAAGCAAGAAATGGGTGGAGCGACACAAGCTTCACAGAACTGTTGTTGCTTGTTAAACAAATGCTACCGAAAGAAAATGAGCTTCCAAGTAAAATGTATGATGCAAAGCAAATGTTGCGCTTTGTCGACCTCAGCTATGAGAAGATACATGCTTGCCCCAACAATTGCATTTTGTTTAGGAAGGAGTATAAGTCACTAAGTGAGTGTCCTAAGTGTAATGCATTGCGCTACCAAGAGAATGGGAAGAGCCTGAAGAAGGCATTATGGTATTTTCCCATTGTGCCAAGATTTAGACGTTTGTATAGTAATGTAGAAGATGCGAGAAATTTAAGGTGGCATGCGGATGAAAGGGTTAAAGATGGCATGCTTTGCCATTATGCTAATTCTCCAGAATGGAAGAAGTTTGATATTGAGTATCCTGAATTTGGGGAAGAAGATAGAAATCTACGCCTTGCATTAACCATTGATTGGATGAACCCATATGGGATGCAAAGCAGCACCCATAGCACATGGCCAGTGATTTTGTTTATATATAACCTTCCTCCATGGCTATGCATGAAACGCAAGTATTCAATGATGTCTATGATAATCTCTGGGCCAAAGCAACCGGGAAATGACATAGATATATATCTAGCTCCATTAATTGAAGACTTGAAAGTATTGTGGGAGAATGGAGTTGATGTATATGATGCATATAAGGAAGAAACATTCAAGTTGAAAGCTATGTTATTTGGCATAATTAACGACTTTCCTGTGTATGGTAATCTCTCAGGGTATAGCATTAAAGGGCAACTTAGTTGTCCCATTTGTGAAGAGAGCACAAATTCCATAAGGTTGAAGCATGGAATGAAAAATTCATATATGGGACATCGTAGATGGTTGCATCGTGATCATCCTTACCGGCGATTCAAAAAATATTTCAATGGGAATTCAGAAGAAGGTAAGGCACCTACACCGTTGATTGGGGAGGATGTATTTCAAAAGGTGAAAGATATAGATTGTGAATTTGGAAAACCTTTCGCAAAGCATGTTGGGACAAGTGGGTGGATGAAGAGGTCTATTTTCTTTATACTGCCGTATTAGATAACCCTGAATGTGAGACATTTTCTTGATGCTATGCATATTGAGAAAAACGTATGTGAAAGTTTGTTTGGCACATTACTCCATATTCCCGAGAAGACTAAAGATGGCATAAATGCCAGGCTAGACATGGTTGAAATGGGGATAAGGGAGGAATTGGCACCAGAGGATAAGGGAACTCATACATTTCTTCGTCCGGCAGCTCACACCCTTTCTAGAAAAGAGAAAAGTAGTTTTTGTGAGTTTCTTGCTTCAGTAAAAGTGCCAGAAGGTTACTCTTCTAACATTAATAACCTTGTTTCAATGAAGGATATGAAGTTAAAAGGTTTAAAATCTCATGACTGTTATGTCTTAATGGAAAACTTTATTCCAGTGGCAATACGGGCAATTTTACCTGATAAGGTGCGAGTTACGATCACAAAGTTATGTTTCTTCTTTAAGTCTCTTTGCAGCAAAGTGATTAATCCTAGTAAATTGCCAATATTGCAAACCCGAATCATAGTTACGTTATGCGAACTTGAAATGTATTTTCCTCTGGCCTTTTTTGACATCATGGTTCATTTAATTGTCTACTTAGTTAGAGAGGTCCAACTATGTGGCCCAGTGTATTTAAGATGGATGTACCCAGTTGAGCGTTACATGAAAATATTGAAAGGGTATGTGAAAAATCGAAGTCGGCCAGAGGGTTGTATCGTAGAACGATATATTTGTGAGGAGGCCACTGAATTTTGTACCCATTACTTAAAAAATGCAAGTGATATTGGGGTTCCAATGTCTCATCATGAGGGAAGGATAGATGGAGAAAGGATTATGGGAAAGAAAGTTGTAACTATTTCAAACCAACAGTGGGAGCAAGCACATCTATATGTATTGCACAACTCCGAAGAGATTGAGGACTATGTGCATGAGCATATTGATGAGCTAAAGAGGGATAATCCCAATAAACTTGAGAGTTGGTACACCAAAACACACAATAAAGAATTTACAGCATGGTTGAGAGAGCAGGTGCATGGCAAGTATAATAATGATCCTAATTCTGTTTCAAAGAAATTAAAGTTGTTGGCAGATGGACCGAGCAAACATGTGATTTCTTTCACAAGCTACCTTATCAATGGGTTCACTTTCTATACTAAATAGCAAGATGATCAGAGTAAACAGCAAAATAGTGGCGTAACTCTTGTAGCTAGTACCATGCATATATCAAGTGCCAAAGATAAAAATCCTATCTATGCACATATGTCATACTTTGGAGTGATTGAGGATATTTGGGAGTTGGATTACATTGAATTCAGAGTTCCAGTATTTGGTTGCAAGTGGGTGGATAATAATAATGCATTAAGGATTGATGACTTAGGGTTCATACAATTGAATTTGAATAAGGAAGGATACAAGGAAGAGCCATTCATTTTGGCTTCTCAGGCTACACAAGTGTTTTATGTCCCTGACCCGGCTACTAAGGGATGGTCTATTATTTTGTTGACTAATAAAATGAATATTGAAGAGACAGGGTATGAAGACAATGCAGTTGAAGATGATCCATTTCAAGGGACTTCACTTGATTCTCATTTAAATGAAGATCAATCCATGTACGTCAGGCATGATCACAATGACGGAATATGGATTTCAAAGAGGGGCAAAGTGTTTCGTAAGAAGATCAAAACAATTCAAACCAAGAAGAATATGCAAAAATATAAGAAAAAAAGAAAAAGATCTTCTTAAACATGCATGTAAATTCTCTTATTTTTCTTTGATTCTTTTATTTGTTTTAATTTTGTTCAAGTCAATTTCGTTATTAATGACTTTATTTTCATTTAATGGATTCTGATTCTTTTGTTTAATTGAATTTCATTGCAGATGGCAGACGATAGCGGATCTAGCACCGATAATCCATCTCAGCCGAGAGATGCCTCTGACCAGGAGAGACAGTTGCAAAACGAGGCAGCACGCATACAGAGGGGCCTTTGTGTCATGCAAGAGGTCGTGAAAGCTCAAACGGAAGGAAAGAAATTTGTCGTACAATGGAATAAGAAAGGACAAGCTGTAAAGTCAAATAAATTTATTAGCTATATTGGGACAATGGCACGAAGCACCGTGCCCATTACAGCACAGCACTGGAGGAGGGTTGATCGTTCAGTGCGAGACGCTATTTGGACAGATGTATCGTAATATATTATAACAACTCATCTTTCATTTTCTTACAAGCTGCATGACACTTTATATGTTTTGCAGTCTACATTTGATATAGATGAGAGTAGGAAGAAGTTTGTGGAGGGAAGGCTGGGAGGGCACTGCGCTCTTTTTAATACTTTGTGACACACAAGTACTTGAAGGATCCTTCCACAGCCGATGAGTCCGAGGTTCCTAGCTTGATACGGGACTTGGTCAAACCAGAGGATTGGGCTGTTTTGTGACGTCACGTCGTGATAGTCAGTTTCAAGTAATAATCCTTGCTCTTTTTGATATTAAATAGTCCATTTTGTTTAATCTATATACTGTTTAATTGTGAATCTATTTTGTTTTTGCAGGAATTAAGTACCCAAAATAAGGAAAGGGTAAAGAAGAATGAATATCCCTACCAAAAGGGGTGCTTGGGTTATGCGGGCCTCGAGCAAGAGGTGACTCAGAAGGAGGGATCAAATGTCACTGTATCCCGTCAGATGCTGTGGGCATTGGCCAGGCAAAATAAAGATGGCCAAATTGATAATCCTTGCGTTAAGGAGGTCGTGGACAGGATGGTGAGTATTATTCTAAATTAAATAATCCTCACGTTATTGTCAAATATCTTTAAGTATGAATAACTATGTCAATGTTTGTTGCACAGGAGAGTTTGTCCCAGGAAGTTTCACAGGGGGCATATTCTGCAGATGACCAGGATATATTGAGGAGGGCATTGGGGACTCCTGACCATCCTGGTCTTCTTAGGGGCATCGGTTATGGAGTCACCAAGAGGGATTACTTCGGGTACTGACAAAAGCCCTCTTCATCGTGCACGCCTTCCTCTGCTAAGTTCATGGAGCTGAAGGAAGAAACACGCTGGTTAAAGGAGCAAGTTAAAGCGCAAGTGCTCTTAATCGAGCAGTTGATCAAGAATCAAGCACCACAGCCGGCTCTGAATCTCAGCCCAAGTGGCAAAGACAGCTGCACATTCCCCTTGCTACCTGAGGTATGATACTTGTGTTTATACAATTACATTCAATAATTTATATATCTAGCTAACTTGTCTCTCATGTTAAATCAGGGTGAAGCGGACGTTCAGTGTATGGCAGATAGCCCTAAACATCACACTGTTGCAACGGGCCGCATGTTCAATTTACCAGGGGAGAGTATGATTCATAATGTGCCTCTCCCTGCTGATCATGTGAGGGTGCAGTTGAACACTGCTATTGATGTGAATTATGCCCTCCCGATGCCCACCCCAGATGCAGAGACAGTGGCTCAAGCAGTGGGTAGTTTGTCGCTTGGCCTGGCGTCTTCTTACATTAGGACATCCTTCAAAGGTATATATGTATAGGTCTACACATTCAGCTGATTTAAAATAAACTCTATTTTAATTACTAACAATCTGTTTGTCAGTCTAAGGGGAAGAAGAGCCTATTGGGTGATCACTCATTATCATCACCACAGAAGCAGCCCTCTGAGCCCGTTCAAGCGGTATCATCAAGATTCCGAATATGTCTTGAGGAATATGCAGTTGGGGCCAGATTAGAACATGGCGAGGATTTCATGATTCCCCTAGAGTTTGAGCCAGAGGTCTACGGTCGACCCTCGTCAGAGTATGTCACGAATGAAGTATTGAAAGAAATTCTGACGCATGGAATGGCCAGCACAAATGCCTGTAACTTTTATATCAGGTATTTGTTAAAACGTTAACTAAATACTTAAGTACTTGAGCATTTATCCTATTGATATCTTTGTTTGTTGATTTAGATATCTTTTCAAGAACTTTATAGCCCCCAGTGGCCTTGATGACAAGTTCAAGATTATCAGCCCCCACACTTTTGCTGGCCACGACCTGATATGAAGAAAGACTTATCCAGAGACTTGTTGGATATCTTCATTTCTAGGGCAGCACCGGGGCTCAGACTTTGTTTTTGCGCCTTACTGTCAAGGGTACGTACGTAGTATACTGAACTTTCCTAAATTCTTTCATTTTCAAAATAATTTTAATTGTTCTAATTGTCTTTCTTATACTTAGGGGACATTGGATGCTGATTGTGGTCAATCCCACAAAGCCGAGGATTTGGTATCTTGATTCTCTTAATGGGGATCCAACCAATCGACCATTTATGGTTTCATTGTTCAACAAGTAACATTTATATCTATTATTTAAATTTAATTTAATTTCTTGCTTCAATATAATTTTTGACAATCATTAATATTCAATTTTATTGTCTTCTCAGGGCTTTGTGGCTATACTGCACAAATCAAGCCTTACCCTACCCCCCGGTAAAAAACAGCCAATTTGACGATACCTTCCCGTGGAAGAAAGTGAAGATATTCATTACCATTATTTACTATTCTACTAAATATGGTTTATTTATATGATTGACTAATATTATTTCCTTTTCCATTCTTTACAGTGCCCACGTCAGCCCAAAAAGAGCTCCCATTGTGGATATTATGTGATGAAATTTATGAAGGAGATAATTATGCACAATGCTGACACAATCCCTACGCAGCTAATATGCATTTGTTAAAGTTCAATTTATATATTTAAGAATTGTACTTACTGTACCTTTACATTTATATCTAACTTATGTCATAATTTGTGGTTGCATACAGTACTTTGTCGACACATATTACACAGTGTATTCATCCGCTCAGATGGAAGAAATCGTTGAAGAGTTGGCGATGGCCTTATTCCGTCAGTGGGCACAAAATAGATAGGGAAGTGTACATTAAGACAGTGTATGTACAGCTTTGGTTTCAATTTTGGTTTTGGTTCATTTTTTGCTGTTGGTTAGTTTTTGGCATTGCACAACTTTGGCAATTGGCTAATTTTGGAATTGGTTCACTTTTTGTACTTGTCCAGAATTTTTATATTACTTGCCTTAAACACAAGTTTTTTTAATATCGCAGTTGGTTTTGGTTCATGGATATATAATAATGTAAATTATTTTTGGTTCATTAAGATGTATATGGCTGAATTGGTTTGAATGCTGGCCTGCATGGTTTTGTTGAATGAGCCTTTGTTCAGTTTCAAAATTGCAGGGGGGTTGCAGGGAAAGCAGAACACGTATATAAAAAAAAATTACCAAAAATACTTGACGGTTATTAAATAAAACCATCAAGTATTCATATTATACTTGACAGTTATAATATCAAACCATCAAGTATTATATTAATACTTAACGGTTATTATATAAACCGTCAAGTATTATATGAATACTTGACCATTTTATTTAATAACCGTCAAGTATTTTTAACAATACATGACGGTTTTCAAAACCATCAAGTATACTTGTAATTTTTCCAAAATAATTGACGGTTTTTAGGAAATAATCGTCAAGTATTCAGCACATAGTTTATGGTTTTTCTCAAAAACCATCAATTTTGTGAATAATAATTGATGATTTTTCATTTAAAACCGTCAAATATTTGCTATGGAAATATATGACGCCAGTATATTTGACGGTTTTTAACCGTCAAATATGACCCAAAATAACCGTCAAGTATTTGTCATTTTGTAGTAGTAATTGCGTTGTTGTTATGCTTATGTTATTACCATTGGATGGTTGAGCTATATGAATGTTTCTGTATGACTTGTGGTTGCTCCTTGCAATGTTATGCCTTGGCTATTGCATGTTGGAGTTTCACAATGCATGAGTTAGTTTTAGTTCCCTAACAATGGCTTGTAGTAAAGTTGTGTGATAATGATGCTTATTAATGCTTAGTTGATTTTATCTTGCTATTGGGATTTCTATGAAATCTCATTCCTTCCAAATTTACCGTGATTCAAGTAGGGGCAGAGGCATTTTGAAGAGGGAAGAGCATAATGGAGGAATAGCTTATAGTTTTACATTCCATGGCATGAATGTGATATATGCATGTAATGAAGCTGGAAATTGTTGCCTATAGAGCTGTAAATTTTGATAAATGTTTTGAAATAGTTTCCATATGAATTTGGCCATGGTATTTTGTATGCTTAAAGTACACCTCTTGAGTTTTAATTCCATAGGTAATTCACTGGAATTGGAAATGTGTACGAATTATGGTGATTTTTCAAAGTCAACGCTTTATATCTGAAAAACAGTTTTGACCATACGAACAGTGTAAATTCCGTACAGTTCTGGCACTGTTCCACACCAAGTTAGCCTCTGAAAGTATTTTTCTCATGTAGATCTCTTTGAAAGCTTTCAATGGGACTTGGAACCACTTAATTTTGATTTTTCTATAGTTAATTATGAATTTTTAAAATTGGCCAAAAAATCTGGATTTACCAAATGAGCAATACTCGAGAAAGCAAAAAAAAAAAAACAAATTCCAGATTTGGTTTCTTGCACTACAAGCCATCCAACGTGGTTCCAATTGATGTAAAATAGACTCGAATATGGTCTATAGCTAGGGGATGACATCAAGAATCTAGGATCCTTGAGGGGATTATAACCTTACGAGAAGTAAGGGGGAGTGATTGAGAGTAAACTCAATTACTGCACCATAGTACTGAGAGCTCGTTGAATCTTGGGATCAGTGAAAAACTCAGAGATGCTTTGAGAACTGGACGTAGGTCAAGTAGTTGAGACTGAACCAATATAAATTCCTGCGTGTTCTACTTCTGATTATCTTTGGTGAAATCTTTCTAAACTTGTTTATTGATAAAATGATCGATCATCATAGTCTCTGCATCTTGTTTTCATATCACATGATCGATCAAAACCATTCTCTAATCTTTTCTAAAAACAACTTTCAAGAATCACTTATCGATCACTTAATCAATAACTCATTAATCGATCATTTCATCGATCATCATTCTTCTGTGCACTTCACTGTGAAAGTTTCTTTGAAACCTTTTTTTTTATCACTTGTTTTGTTAACCATTTATCAAAAAAGTATTCAATCATCATATTTGGAAAAAGTATTTCTGTCATATTTTAGCCTTGTCGATAATATGATCAATCAAACATTTTTTGATCATCTATTTGATCATTGCACTAGTTCATCTCATAGCAGCTTTTCATGATGATCTTTAAAACCTATTTTCTTTTCATCTTCAAGCTTTTCTCAACCTTCTTTTAACACATAACTCTATTGAAAAGATATAAAGGCAAAAGAAACCTGAAAAAGATTAACCTTGCATACTTCATTTAGAGCTCACTGTATTTACATTTCACCATTTATCGATCATCTGTTCGATTGTTGTTTGATCCATAACTTACTAGATAAATGCATAGATCTACCCTATCTATTTATCTTACAATTAATTGATAACCTGATCGATTAAAGGATTATCGATCAAGTAAGATCAGTCTACTTTCTCAGTATCTGACGATTGATTCTGTGCCTTCAACTTTTATATCCATATCAAGATTCATCATTTCTTCTGTCAACTTATTCCTATTTTATTGGAGAAGGAAACTTAATTGTGCCAATAAGACTTCTGCATATTACAAAGCACAACAGATATATTGAAGCCTTAACCTGCTATGTGAGAAGTATTAATGGCGAACTTCCGTTGTAAACTGCCAAACACACGCAACCGATCCTCCAACGGCTAGAAGCTCTTCAATCTAATGGATAACTCAAATACTCCAACTATAAAAGGCATGAAGGGCATTGAATGAAGTATTGAATACGTGAGCTACCGTTTGTCAAAAATTTACTATTGCATTCAATACTCTATTTTACCGAACTTCAGTGTTTATCATTCATATACTCTGTAAGAGAGCCTGATACACTTTTCATTACTCATTTTCTGAGAGTAACTCAAGAGTGTGGACTCTTGAGGGGTTTGTAACCTTACGGGTAGTAAAGGGGGTGATTGAGTGATTTAATTACTGTATTGAGGTACTAAGAGCCTACTTAATCTTGGACATTTAATAGAAATCTCAAAGGTGTTCTGAGGACTCAACATAGGTCAAGTGGTTAAGACCGAGCTAGTATAAAACTCCGTGTCTCCATTCTTTAGTAAAACCCTCCTAACTCTTCTCCTCTGTTTTATTTGCTTGGTTGTTTTATTACATTGAATTTTTATACTTCACCCAATTCACTCCCCCCTTGGGTGAAACTGTCACTAACACATAGTAACTTTCAATACCAAATCTAAAAACTCAAATCTCGATATTTTCATTTGATCTTGCAAGTTCTTTTTTTGTTGTCTATGCTTTTACTCAAGTACTTTGTCAAGTCAGATATGATTCTCTTACTTCATCGAGTGATGTTGCTTAGATGACTTGATTTTTGCTTTTCTGTTCTCATCCACTTTTACTCGAGGACATGATCGAGTATGCTTCTTACTCAAGTAATTAGTCAAGTAAATATCTCTCATTTCTTTCTCTTGATCATCCAACATGACAAAGTTTAACATGATAACTCCTTTCTTTACTTGACCAATTTACACAAAATATTCTCATTAAATATAACAGTTAGTCGAAGCATGAGATAAATATTTGATGCAAATTTTTGCTCTTTGAGTAAGGTTAGAATAGAATTTAAAAACTATAGACTCTTACTTGAGTATGTATTCGAGTAATCCATTGCTCAATTATGTAATCGAGTAGAAGAAAATTCTTTGTTTAGACTTAGGAAAATTGGAAACAAATTTTACTTAGAAATATGCTCAGGTAATTAAATTTGAAAATTTTTTCAAAATATTACTCGAGTATGTCTTTGGGTAAATCATTTTCAAAAGCAATTTTTATTAAGCAAGAGAAACATGCTTTTACTTGAGTATGTACTCGGGTAACTAACTTTGAAACATAATGATTGCTTTACTTAGTAAAATACTTGGATAAGTTAAAGACTTAAAGATATAGAAAAGGTTACTTGAGTATATGTTTGGGTAAAACTTTTTTTGTTTGAAATCATTCACAAAAGACAAAGAACACAAGGCATTACTCGAGTACATCTTTAAGTAAGTCATTACTCAAGTGCGTATTCAAGTAAATTGGCTCCTAAAACACATTTCTCCTAAAAAGAAAGGTTTTACTTGAGATGATATTCAAAGAAGTTGTTTTTGCAAAAACAAAAGGATGTTACTCGAGTTGGTGATAGAGTAAACAAGTCTAATCACCAAAATCATACTTACTCACGTAAAACTTAAAAGGAAAACTTTTACAAAAGGCTCTAAGTTGTTAATACTTTTAACCTCAAATATAATATTTTTCACCTCAATTATTTGACATCATCAAAACTAATCATATATAACAGTATTGATATCAAAAAGCACAAGCATGAGGCAAACACCTAATTGAAACACTATAAATCTCATCAACAATTCTTCTCACTTCATGTTTCTTCATAGCACTCACCTGTTGTTGCTCCACTGATTGGGAAATAAAGAACTAGGGACCTCAAGATTATTTTAACATATAATAAAATAGACTAAATTAAAGGATAAACAAACAGCTCCATATGCCCTTAATACAAACAATTTATCTTTAAAAGGTACTCAACAAAAATTTGGGTATAAACAACTTATTGTCAAAGACCAATTCAATTGAAGCTTAAACTTTTTTACATGAGTTATTCTAATTATAAAACTTTATTATAATTAATAATCTCTAACACACTCTTTTTTTTGTCAATGATACAGGGCCTTAGGCCTATTTTCTTAACTTTTTAGTGAGCGAGAGAAAGCAACCTCGAAAAAATCTGTATACAAATGCTTCAGAACTAAACATGGTGGCCTATCAAAAACAGTAACCACCTCTTCCAGATAAAAGCTCAAGTTTGCCAAACTATCAGCACAAATATTTCCTTCCCTATACATGTGCTTAGGGGTGTTCAATTTGTCCCATCCCGTCCCAGTCCTAGTGAGTTCAGGACGAGACAAGTACGAGACAGGACAGGACAATAACTGAGATGGGACAGGACGTGGAACGGGGTCATCCCAGGGTATTTTTTTTAAATAATTATTATTAGATTATTCAATTTACTTATTAATAATAATTATTATTATTTTTATAGTGATTTTTAGCTCTTAAGTTGTAGTATTATCTCAACAAAATCTCCTTCCTCAATAAAATAATTCATAAAGCCATATATAGTGTTTCTTTTACGGTATTTGTTTTACAGTATTGTTTTTACATCTTTTTTATACTATATAATTGAGCTTTTTATATAATGTTTTTTTATAATGTTTTTATCTTTATAAGCCCAATGAAAAATAATTTTGCACCTATTTTGAATTTGCATAACTAGATTTGCACCCATCGAAAATGTGTTTGATGAACTTTTAGTAGAAGTTTATAGATATTTTTTACCCTTAAGCCTAACATTTTTGCATATTTTTAAATCTCAACCACTGAAAGTTAATCTAATAATAAAACATGGAGCCACAATCTATTTCTTATTCATATAGTACCACATGATTGCTAATTTCCATAGAATGTTAAAAGCTTTATTATACATAATACGACCGTCATCTTAGTGCATGCATACTTAGATTTTTTTAAAAAAAATCATAAATATGACATGAGTTTTGAAAAATATTCATCAAAGTCCAGATAATTAATGTGATAAAGTATTATATACAATAGAAAACATTTTTTGTAAGAATTAGATTTGTTCAAATATGCTCTTACTTTTCGTTGGCCAAAAAGAATCTGCTCTCACTTTTTGGTGCGAGATATATTCGTACTTTGAATAAAAAGTTTACACTGATGTTATAAATGATAAAATCAAAGTAATTGAATGTTGATAGTATTTAGATGCTTTCAAAGCTTCTTTTTCAAAAATTGATCCATGTTACTTCCCTTTTTTGCTTCATATTATTTTAAAATCTTACCACCTTGGAATGGTGCAACATAAAATACTATATCACGTAACATTCTAGAACAGAATATATCTTTGCAACTTGCATCTTAAATTCACCCCAAAAAAAAAAAAATCGGCTTTGTAAGCACTATTTATGTTTATAGGCATGTACTAACATTAATGAGCTCCTAAGATCTAACTCACGTAAAATCTTTAGTTATATAAAAAGGGAAAAATTAATTTTTTGATCTCTATAGTTTTGACATCATTATAATTCAATTCCTAACTTTTTACTTGGTACAACTTAGTCCATATAGCTTTAACTTGGTTAAAACTTAGTCTAAACTTTGACTAAATGCAACTTAATTCTTATAGTTTAATTTAACCACTCTAAGTGTTATTCCCCATGTTTTAGAAAATAAAACCATACATTTTATGACATTTACGGCTGAGTTACGTTGAATTACAACTGATCATGATGAGCTAAAACTATAGCGACTATAAGATTAGTTTTGCCTATAAAAAAAACTTTTGGTGAGAATAAATTCATTAAAGCATTTTTAATCAAGAAAGAGAATACGTATTAAACTTGTCATTAACTGATTAGAACTTTATATCAAGCACTATGTACAGATTCCCATGCACGTTATAGTCAAGCAACTCTTTTTAAAGTGGTTATTAAAGTGTGTGTGGGTATTATAATTTTATGATGATGATGATACAGTGGACACATCACGGTAGGCAATTTGATTTGATTCTTTCATATTTAAGTTTTAGTATTGATTTGATGTTTTTTTTGGTTTGATTTAATCAATATATGGTATACAAACAACTTGCTTTTTACAAAGTGAGTTAGTACTCAATGATTATAAAAATAACATAATTTTACAAAGTTGGTTTGTTTAATTTTTCTACTTTTTTTGAATGAAGCATCGCAACTTTTAATGAATTAAGCATGTTTCATACACACTATGAGAACCTAACTAGGGGCAAACTGATTTGTTATCTTTGTTTATAACTCTTCAGTTCAACTTACATTTATAAACTGAATTCCTTGTTAGTATGTTGTGACTCACACTTGAAGCATAGATCTTGAACCATATAGGCATTAGGAAGGTCAATTATAATCAATCTAGCGTAGACATAGCTCTTAGTTGTCGTTATAACTTAAGATCGCCAATTACAATATACAGATAATGACAATTAATTAGATTAGATGCTTAAACCTATATTAAAATCATACTACCCTCCTCCCATACTACATGCACCTATTAACAATTTTAAGTAAATTAAAGAAATTAGTTAAAATTAGTTTTTTTGTAAAATTAATGTCAAAATTGTCCTCAATAAGCATTAGTTACAAGAGTTTGTTTAGTTAGTTAACAAGTTTTATAGTTTATTAAAGATATTAAATGTAAAAAAGTTGTTACTTTAGAGAAAATATGTTATATTACCAAACATATTAGAAGTTTTTATAAAGATGGGGACGGAGTATGTCATGACTCATGAGGAGATTGCAGTAACAACCACTATTTAATTTGGAAAAGTCAAAATAGATAAATAATTAGTCTTCACGTAAGATAAATTCCAACTTCTTAGCGTTGTCCCTGTTGATTCGGTCAATCTTATTATTTTCTCTTGTTCTTGAGTACTGGGTAAAAGGCAGACTTTTTCAACATTTTTTTTTTTCATGTTTTCGATTAGTCAATATGTTTTTGTATTACTACCTCCATTATTTAATATAAAAGCTATTTAAGTAATTTGGGTACATCGAATAAATCAAATAAATTAGTTTATTATAACAAATGTCATATGATTTTCTTAAAATCCTTATGCATAAATTAGATTATATATTAGTTTATAAGTTAAGCAAATTAACTTGACAAACACTACTACAAAAAAAAACATTTAACGGCAGTTAAAATGAGCATTTTACGGCGGTTTTGAGAACGACGTCTATGCCATCGACATAAAATATAGAGGATTTCACGGCGGTTTAAGAACCGCCGTGGTATGTGACTTTTCACAGCGGTTATATAAATAACCGCCGTGAAAAGTTTCTTGTTTTTTTTAGTCTATGTTTTCCCTATTGATCAGGATGGAACGGGAGAACAAAACCTCAAAGGAAGGGATCTGAAAATCAATCAACCAATAATCTCTCACCAGTTAAAATCGTTCTGATGGAGCAAACTTAGATTCTTTCTCACAGTAATAGCACCACTTAGCTTTACCTTCAACCACTAGATTGAAGCCACTAAGATTTAATAAAGATAAAATCAAAGACTCAGGTCTGATAAAAATCATATCTCTTTAAACTTAGATTAAACATCATATTTGTAACCAAAGAAAATAATCATACCAAACCATAAAAATTATGAAATTCATAGAAAGAATGGAGGTGAAAAACTCACAAATAAGAATGAAGAGGATGAGGCAATGGCAACGGCAACAACGATGGCGACGGTGATAGAAGAACATGGTAGAGATTATAGAAGCAAAGGATAAATACCGACAAAGGTAGGAGGAGGGAGAAAATCGAGCGGGGATGGTAATGGGCGACTATGAGCTATGACTCTAAAAAGTGAAAACTATCGCGTCATGGATTTTAAAATTCTGATAGACTTTTTACAACGGTTATTTAAAAGTATGCCTATAATTATAGAAATACCACCGTCATATTTTTTACAGTGTTTTTTCTAATAACCGTTGTAAATTAGCATCGTGAAAGATCTTTTTTGTAGTAGTGAGAAAATAATAAATTTAATAGATAAATTGGACTCATATCTTATATTTAACATGAAATCTAATTACTCTCAACTAGCTATAATATTAGGACCGGAAGGAGTATGAACCAAGAGCAATTATAATTTCTAGTTCTACTCGATCCTGCATAGCAACAAGAGAAAATCCTATACTATTGAAAATTACTGCAATATAATAGATATGCATGGTTTGAGTGTGGTCAAATAAACATCTTGGCGAGTTACTAACCATACATACATAGATACCTATATATACAGGTATAGATCAACGAGCTTGCTCTTGAATTTCATTCTCGGACCATGTCAGTGATGGAGAGAGCTATGGCGGACAACTGAAAGGTATGATTGTTTCTCTTCGTTAATGGCGAAACCACTCGTCTGCTATTTTCCTTGAAGCCATCTTCACAGGTGGAAGACGCATCAAGAACTGAACTAACCTTGGCGTTCGAATCTACATAACGCTTTCTCCTGTAATCTCCAATGGCTTCTTCAACAGTTGTGATGGCATCTGAATACAGTTCCAGGCAATCCTTTAAGCATTCTATGATATACCGATCTATCTTCTTCTTCTTCAAGAGGTGTTTAATGTAAACCCTAGTTTCTGTGACGTTGTTTCTGGTTAGATTCATGGAGATGAGACCAAGTTTAGTGAGGCTTAATCTCATGCTGTGGCTGCTGGGATCTGCTTCTAAAGAAGATATGCAGAAGTTAAGGCTTATGTTTGGATCAGTGTCTGAACTTTTCTTGCAGGTTTCTTGAATGAGATGGTTCATGAATGCTAAGGGATTGAAGGAAGGGAAGAGGATGATAAAAAAGAATAAGGAACACAAGCAGGGTATTGTACCCATCATCTTCTGCCGCGCATAGTGTACGTATAGGATTAGGAATATATAGAGAAAGAAAAGGGAGGGGGAGGTGAAATCAGACTTAGATTCTCTTTCCCTTGCCTTTTTTCTCTCCACTTTTTCTCTCAACCAATAAATTACATAATATTAAGTTGAAAATTTTTGAATAAGTTTTATAATATATGAATATAATATTTAATTTCACCTTGATCTCATGCTGATTTAGGTCATTTCATGAAAAAACAATTTAATATAATTTTCGAATAATCTCCAAAGGCTTCACAAAAATTAAGATATTTTGAGGGATTATTTTGAGCTTCACACATCCTTATATAGTATATATCTTTCTGTCTTAATATATTTTAAATCTTATTTGAAAATACAAAACAAGGCATCTAAAAATGAGCCTATTATAATGTTTTCCTACAACTTAAATTTGTCTATTCAATTTTTAAAATCTTTAAAATATAATTTTATTTTTAATATTTAATTAATACTTTTAAATACACAGAAGTATCTATTTTCAGTTTAAACGGCATTTACTTTCTAATTATAGATACATATTTAAATACATTAAATACTCTATAATATTCTTCCAGAAGAAATGAGCAGCAAATTGCTAACAGCGTATCTGGGCGCACCGCAGAAGCATATATGACTGGAGCGTACACTAGTCTCGCGAAGAAGAAAGCTTCTCAACACACCAACACATCCACGTGGATGGGGCTTTTTGCGGGATTAACGGACAGAAATTATATACGGAGGCTTTTATGTGGAGGGTGGAGCAAGGAGAAAGCCTTGCTGCTGAACTTTGGGGAGATCGAGCTTGGGATAGCGGCCGCAAGTGTGTGAATATGTTTACAGACTCAGACTGCTACAAATATCGAGCTACACGATGATGCCACCCTGATCTATGAACTGCAAAATTTCTTAAGAAGAGAATGGAATGTAAAGTTACTGTGGATCAGCAGAGATGACAACAGGGAGGCAGATTTCTTCACAAAGGAGGCCTTATCTTAGGGGAAGCGGCTTTCCTCCTTTGCTTTTACCATCCGCTGCCTCGCATGATGTCGTTTGGTGAGAAAGCGGGATCTGAATCAAATTAATTGGACGACAGTGTTTAATATGAAATCATGTTTCCTTCTTCGGTTCTTCCATGCAGCAGCACGTCTGGTTTTAATGTTTTAATTTCCCGTGTTCCATTCTTCTTCCACTAGCGTGGGAAAGTTGAAGGTACTGGAGTGAAGAAGTTTCTTAGAAGACTTGAAGAATTTCAACAAAAGAGATATATGGGCTCTGAATATTAAAGATTGGTAAGGAAATAAGTTTCTTCTTCTTTCATATCTGTTTAAATTTTTCCGTAAAATGAATCAGTTATGAGTCAATCCAAAAAAGAATCAGTTTTGAGAATGTAGGAGAAGCAAAATATAGCAATGGAAACCACCATTTTCATCTCTTTCTTATGTGTTCTTTTCATTTGTGTGTGAGTATTTGAATCAAAAAGTCAAAAGAACAAACCACCTGAATCAGCGACATACTGTGCAAACGTGGGTGTATATATTTTAATAAAAGATAGATTGAAATAATTGAATTCAAGGGAGTTTCGGGACTATGTATATGCTCTGTTTAGTTAATAGATTCTTTTTGTGGGTGGATATGTGTGTATATATTTGCCTCATTTAATGTATTTATTTGTGTGTGTATACAATTTGTAACTATTTTATTCACTTATCATTAATTAACATTATACACTTTTCAATTTTGCAGGAGGCTTAAACCATGGCAATAAATTTGACTCCTACACTTAATCTTGAATTTGATGATATAGAAGCATCCCGGGAATTTTGGAGAACATATGCTAAAAGAATTGGTTTTGGTGTTCGAAAGCAGAGGTTTAACAAGAGCAAAAAAAGATAAGCCAATCACATTCATCTTATCTATATGTTTGTAACAAAGAAGGGGTGAAAAAACCAGATAAACTAGAGGTGCAAATTAGGAAGCCTAGAAATGAGACAAGAACGAGTTGTGAAGCTAGAATGAAAGATAAGCTGGTAAATGGAAAATATAGAATAAGTGAAGTTTTTCTAGATAATAATCATCCTCTTCAACCTCCTAAAGCTGTTCACCTACTTCCATTGTATCGAGGATTAACACCAGCTCAACGTTATGAATTAGAAAATGCTGAAAAAGCTAGGGTTAATCAAAAATCAACATTCAATTTGCAAAGCCAATATGTAGGAGGTCGAGACAACTGGGATATACAAGAGGTGATGTGAAAAATTATCTTAACTCAAGCTAGCTCTCTTTTTTGGTCAAGCTAGCTCATCATTTTGTTCTTATGTGTTACTCTCTGTTTTGATCAATCAAGCTCATCATTTTCTTTATTTGAGCTAGTTCTGTTTTTTTAATGAAACTTGCTTATTGTTCTTGTAACTTGTTATGCAGCATGAAATTCAGTCATGCTAAAATATTTCCTTCCTTGTTGCAATTCAAACATCTTGATACACATCCATGTAGCAAATTAAGTATTGCTTTTATGTGAATGATGTGAACACAACCTGAAACAATGCAATGGGAAACATATTATTCTATCAGTATGTGAGCTTGCTTAAGATTTATCAACATGCCTAAATTTCTTCCTCAAAAAATATGATGAATCAATAATTTAAAAAAGAGTTATATATTTTTAACAAAACCTCAAACTTGATAGGCCAAAATCACATAGCTATTAATTATGAGGATCATGTTTTTTCCTTTATTATTGAGGTATGCTCTCAACCTAGAAAATGCATAAAAATTCTAGAATCAATTCAAATACCAAATTCATGAAAGCTTAAGCAATCATAATTTGCATCAATAGTAATAAAGGCTTGATCACAACATTTACCTATTGGACTTGAGTACGTGAAGTGTCAAACTGATAGTCTATACAATAAACATTCCCATTAATTGTTGGACACAAACTTAGATCTTGGAGGAAAGCAAATGACCAGGCTGAGAAATGTAAGATTCAAAATATCAAGAGAAGTTTGAAATTTTTTTGAGCTACTGTAACAACTGATGGATCTATTATGATAATGAGAACAATAAACAATTATTTTGTACCTACAAAATTGTCATCAAATGGGGCAAATACAAGTGCATTTAAATGATGCAAAATCAAGGTCATGGCATTCTTAATATTGTAATGTTTACAATACGCAAATAGAATGACCATTCTCCTCTTTGTAAGAATAAGGGGATGCAAAAAAATTCTATACATATTAAATATTGAACTGATACATTATAATAAAGCTAACTAATTGAGCCACTTCTACTTTAAGTCCATTAAAACTGTAAAGTGTTCAATTTATATTGTCCTAAATAGTAGTCCATTATACCCTCCCACAATTAGATGCAAGTAGGCAACAGAACAGGCTATATGGATATAAAGAGAAGCAAAACAAATATAAGCTTTTAATCATTTACAAACAATAATTACTAAATTCCTCATATGTCTACCTTTGCCCCTTTGATGTAGTTTCTTTTCATGTGAACACTACACAAATTATAGTTAATCTCATATTCCAACTTATTCAACTACCAAAGAAAAAAATCCCCATAAGATTACTATCTAACAAGAACACTGCTATTTGGTTGTTGAATTATCCCCATTGAATTTATCATCCTTGTATACATCTCGAACCTATTGTCGTTATCATAATAATATAGCTTGAAAAATAATGAGATACAAACACCCGATCTTGTATAAGAGATGAGTTGCTCATTTAAAAACAATCAATATAACATCAGAAATCAATAGGCTTAGTCGAAAAAGTGCATAATTTTATATATAGATTTTCCAAAAATACTAGGCTTATTATTTTACGTACCTTCTCCATAATTATTGAGAAGAATCTCAAACATCCCCTTGCAAAAGAAAGAAAAATATATTTACATAATTATATATATAGATTTAATATATGAAACAAAGCAATGAAATCTAATAGAAGCTCTTGAATGGGCGAGAGAGCAAGATACCGGATTTGGAGCTTCTCCACTTTTGCTGATTAGTGAGATCTAGTCAAAGGATCAATGACTAAAAAAGAGGTTGAGCTATTAAAGGACTTTGGGGATTCTGAAATTCAATGAAAGAAAACCTAATTCAAGCTCTTGAATTGGCGAGAGGGGGAGATCTGCAATTAAGTCGTTCACTTTGCTCTAATCTACATGCTAATTTGGGTTGAAGGGGCTACATTGTTAAAGAAAAGGGTTGTGTTGTTGAAGAACGAACATGATTTTCATGGATGTGCTGCTGAATAGAAGAAGGAAACATGATTTCATATTAAACGCTGTCGTCCAATTCATTTGACTCAGATCCTGCTTTCTTACTAAACGATATCGTTCCAGGCAGTGGACAATAAGTGGATGGTAAAAGCAAAGGAGGAAAGCCGCTCCCTATCTAGGGGCCATGGGCTGCACATTTTCCGGTAAAGATTAAAGGAAACACCTACCAACTACCATATCAACATAGATCCTGTTTAGAATCACCTTTAAAAGTGCTTATAAATACATTTAACGTAAGTTTAGACAAAACTCCTCTTATATACTTACTGCGTATTCCATAAATCATGATTGAAAAGCTTCTTATAAATCATTCCAAAAAGACCCATGATTGTTTTTTAAATTTAACTATTGATATTGTTAGATTTTGGGCCAAACCTGCCATTGATAAACCAAACTATTTGATTGGAAAATTGGAGAAAATCCCAATTAAATGATATAATCAAGTAAGATTATATTTCAGTTAGAGGTGGAAATAGGCCAAGCGGCCTATGGCCACTGATTATGTGGAGGTTAAATGATAAATAACATTTTTGGTTTTCATAGGATATTCCTAATAACTAATTAAACTAAAAAAAATATGAAATTAATGCATAAAAAAGGTCCTAAAATGCCTACTTGTGCTTAGATGCTCGTTTAAATGTCCAGTGGAACATCCGTTATTTAATACCTCTTTAGTACACGTTTGAAAACATTATAGTTTAGGTTAATCATGAATTAAGCTCGTATATTAAAATCTTGTTTTTTAATTCTCATATTACTATTCATTTGGAAATTCTAGATTTTTGGTCCCATTTTGAAATTTCATAATTAATCATAAAAAAATCATATTAAGGTGACCCAAGTCTCCATTTAAAGTTATTTTATATCTCTATAGGGGAAAAAATGCTCAATGAGTCATTTATTTGCTTGTTCAATACAGAAAAATTCGAGAATGGTACTATTCATATGGTCAAAACTGTACTTTATAGTTTTTCTGCCTTAATTTTGAGTAATCATAACTTTTGGCACACCCATCTATTTTAAATAATCTACCACTTGTTTTAAAGCTCAGGATGTATACTAGATAGTCACAAAATTTTATGAGCAGAAACATTCATTTGCCTTACTTTTCCCCTGTCCCAATTTTGTTGCTAATGATAGATATGTTTATCCTTTTACTTGCATTAATATGCTATAACATTCTTTCTTTTGCATACAATCATTCCACTATTCCATTAATCATTCTGATGCATTATCATACTAAATTTCACATGCCAATAGCATCACACATATTTAGATTTCTTAAATGGTATGTTCATATAATCATCCCATACAAGGAAAATCATTACATAACATAATATCATAATACATTTCTTCAACTCTCCCCTTTATTCTTTTGATCCACATCTTGCATTCTTCTTCTATGCTCAACATACCTATTGTGGTTGGTTAATGAATGGTAAAATTTAGAAGAATCTCAGTATTAAATATTACCAATCATGTATGCAAGATAGATGCTTGGTGCATGACATGCTTTACATAAATTCATACTCATATAATAACGTGCTTACATGCTCAATGTTTCATACACACATGACCATGAAACATATAAGAAATAGAGCATCCTTCAACAACTCATGCTTCATATCATTATCAAAACAACATCATAGATATCAACACACACAAGCATAAACATCAAGTACACAATAAAGGCAAGTTCACTACCTTATAACTCCATGTTTTCCTCTTGCTCCCTTTTGCTTCGAACCATCCAAGTTTTTTGATTAACCTTTCCATTTCTCTTTCTTGATATCTCATGGCCTTAAATACATCAACACATCATGCTATTCATTTATTAGAGCCATGGTAATATGCAGCATTCATACTTTGCTCTTTAACATGTATTAACCTCTAACTCTTGAGCTTTGATTTCAATTTTTCTAAAATTAATTTCACATACTATTCCTTCATAGTTTTGCATGGAGAATTTATTTTTAAACTCAAATTCAACAAAATCCAACTCCTTCCTCATGAACTTAGCTTGGTTGAATACATAGGGTTTAGGGTTCAAAATTTTACTTCCAAACTTGCTTTCTCACTTGTATCCCACACAATATTTTATTCTAAACACATTGAAAGCATCAAAATCCAAACCTAGGATCAACCCCCAGTCTGGCAAAAAATTACACAAAATTAGGAGAAATTGGATTTATTCAATTTTCATGCAAAACCACTTAATTTTTATTCCTTTCTAGCCTTTGAACATGATTCTAACATCAACTTCATCTTCCTTCATTCTTCTATGAATTTTGGCTAGCATCTTAGCTTAGGATTCTCACGTATTTAAAGTCACCATACTCAATTTAAACTCTACTATAAGATTAGTAACATAATTGTCACACCTTACTATTTTATCAACTTAGGTTCTATTTAAAACCATTTTAGACCACATTGGATGGTCTTGGGCTCACTTCTTATCTAAAAAAACGCTAAATTTCGGGTTTTTACTGTTCATCGGGTAAAAATCCAGTTTCTCTGGCCCAACTTCGAAAATTCATAACTTATTCCACAAAAATCAAAATAGGGTGGTTCAAAATTCTATTTAAAGATCTTTAAGTGCTATTTCAAGGAAAAATAATCTTGTGATCCAATTCCTTAGGAACAAGCATCAGGTCTTTGTGAAAGTTAACACTGTCCATTTGCCAAAAACCCTTTTCCCTAGATTCTAACCTTTAATTTTGAAAAATCATTAAAAATCGTATACTTGGCCATTTTTAACATGTTAGCTATCAAATTGAAGCTCAGGACGTTATCTATAATCATGAAAAATTTCGTGATTAAACACATTCATGAGCTTAATAAAAAAGTCATGTGAACATGGCAATGTTAGTGTGTTACAATATTGTTAGCATAATATATACATAGCCAAAAAGATCCACGAATTTTTGTGGCAAGACACCACAAATTTAACCTTCAATCTGCAGATTTTCCTTGGAGGATTCAGGCCCTAAAATGTTAGATTGCATTTGTGGAATGAGATTTCATTGAAATCCCAATAGCAAATTAACCAACTATAGCACCAACAAGCATCATTATTATGCATAACTACATTAGCTACTATTAGTGAATTAGCATGCTTATCATTTGGCAAACTCAATCATGCAAAGACCAAAGCAAGAAAGAGCAAAGAGCAGCCACAACATAATCAAGAAAGTTCAACCACATAATAGTAATTAATCATGCAATAATCAATAATGCCAAGTTAGTGTTAGTAGCTAGGTTTAACTTGCTACCTTGCTCCAAAAGCTTGAGCTTTCTTTCTTTCTCTTCTTTCCCTTCACAAATATCAAACCCTAGCAATGCAATCCATCAAAAAGGGCAGCAAGAATCATTACCCAATCAAGAAAAAGCAAGAACATAATAAAATAAAAAACTCTTGCTCCTTAAAGCTTCCACCTTTGTTCACTATTTTTGAACTTGTTTCCTTTTAACCCTAAAAATTGCTTCTTAACTTATTCCTACATGGTTTTTCATGTAGATTATGAATATGTGCTTAGATCTATGAAAATAAGACTCCTCTTTTCAGCTACCCTTGACCGAACCACTAGGGGTACTTGAACAAAAAATTACAACTTTGTTTTAATGCTTCCAAAACTTGTTCCTTTTGGTTTACCCTAAACCATTTGTCATTTTAAGCATCATGGAAGCCTTAAAACATTGAAAAACTCATCTTAGGGTTCAGTCATCATCTTGGCCGAAATGAACATCCAAAGGAACAACCAAGAAAAATGCTTCAAAACAACTTATAGCCACTTGCAAACACTAGGAACTAATATGTTTTGATGTGTCTTAGCAAGTGTGATCAACAAAACTTCCTTCCCTTCAAAATAACCAGTTCGACCAACACCCAAAGGAGAGTAGAAACAGATTTTTCAACCATAGAAAGAAAGAAAACAAAGCAAGAACCTATCTAAAACCAAGAACTAACCTTGAATCCTTAGTTGTATGGTCAAAGATGCTAGCTTTTCCTTGTTCCTTCTTCAAAACCCTCTCTTTTCTCTCCTTTCCTCCCTTGGCTGAATTCACATCTGAAAATGAGGGGGAGATGAGCTTGTTTAATGAGTCAAAATATCCCAACCACCCTCTTTAATGAGAATCCAAGTGTCATTACCCTCTTTAATCTTGCTTTCTCTTTCTTAATTAACAAAAATCCAAATGAAATTAATTACCAAAAGTCAAAATCCTCTCCATTTAAGGAGTGACACTTGGCAAGTTCAAATCCTCTCCATTAAGGGCTTGACATATGGCTCAATGTGATCCATTTGATTTGCAAGACACTAGTCTTGCTTTATCAGTATACTTTGGCTCTAAGTTTAACTTCCTTTCTATAATTACAGTAGTTTGGCCTCTGTAATTATTTTCTGTTAGATCCTTAATTTATTATCCTCATTTTTATCTTCCCAAATTGCCCTCTTTGCCTTAAAATTAATTTCCTAATAATTAAATAAAAAGAAAAATTAATTTCCTCCTCTTTAGAGATTTTTCCACTTTTCACAAGTAGTTGGAAAAATCTTGGATACTTGAGGGTTTTCATTTAATTCCATAATCTCTTATAATTCCTTGGGGTCTCATAGGAATTTTCTTGGAATTTTATTCTCCTTAAAAATATTTATTTGGAATTTTCTGAATAAAATCCCTTAATTAGCCTAAATCACCCTTAAATTCTCTTATAATTTCTCGAAGGGTAATTTGGTCATAAAACCAATTTTATAATTCCATATAACTCTCAAAGGATGTTACCCTCATTTTTCCTTAATTTTCCAAGCCTTGGAAATATTTTTCCTTATTTACATTTGACCAATTTTCCTTAATTAGTCAAATTCCTATAATTGGCTTAGAAAAATTATGGTAATTATTTTCCAGTAAAATTATTCTATTTCTTCTTATCATTTTTAATCCTCAATAATTTGAGAATATTTCTTATTTCTAATTATCATAATGCTGGATGTGATAATAATCAAGCGTAAGATTAGCAACTTATCTACTCTAATGCTTGATTTGCCTTGCCTTTCTTTCTCCTCTTTCCTTCTTCTTCTTCTTTCTCTTGCTCTTCTTCTAACTCATGGCCTTCCTCTTCTTTTTTCTGTTCCTTGGCCAAAAACCCTTGGTAAAAGGGAGGGAGAGGAGTATTTATAATGCTAGAGTCATAAGATTGCCATCCAAGTTGCATGAAATTACATAGATGAAATGGCATTTCAAGAAGTTTGCCATGTGTTCCCTTGCATCATCTTCCTTACCCCATCATGCACTACATCATCTTGCCTATGTCATTGAGCTAGGTGGTGTATTTTAAAAGAAGAAGGAAGAAGAGAAGACCATATTGAACTCATGAACACATTCACTTCATGCCACATGTTATGCCTCTTAATGACTAAGCTCTCTTGCAATTTCATCACATGGTCTTAAACTACTTCTTCCTTAACCATTCTTGAAAGCTTCTTCTATAAGCTTTATTATTTTAATCTCTTTTTGATCACATATTTCTACACATGCTCCTTCTTGAAAATTCCAACTAATAGGAAGGCTTCCATTTGACACCTTGTTAAGGAGTAATAGAGGAAGCCAAACTCAACTCGCATTCTCTAAACTTTAAGAATTTTCCATATGGACATTACTCTAGAAACTCCATTAATTATTCCTCATCAAACCTCCCACTATGTGATCTTGTCATGTGTCCAAGGCATTTTTCTCATGTGCTTTAAAATATATTATTTTAATCCTTTTTCAAGTTTTATCATTGACAAATTATATAATTTCAACCTTGTCCTCTTCATCAAATTAACATTAAAATAGGGAGGCAAATAAAGAAAAATATGTTTACAATTATACCCTTAGCTATTCCTCCACTTAGTTTATAATTTTACACCATATTGGGCCCTTTTCTATATCCTGACTTACTCAGTATCATTGGCAAATATTCTAGCACCCTCTTCTCATCATAAATAACTACATATAATAAAATAATGCCAAACATTAAGCAAGAGAAGCCTTTAGGATTTCTGTCACTTAAAGGAAACATTAAATTATTTTATTTTACTGTAACTTTGACCAAATACTTTCTGATGTTTTCTGGCTTAAAAAAGTTATTCCTCTACTTCATTAACTCTCTTTCATTGAGAGAAATTTCTCTAATTTTTCTCTGTTCAAAGCTCAACCTGTAGATACCTCGTTTAAAGATTTTCCTGATACCCCCTTTCTGTAAAATTCGGCTTTAAATTATTTTAAATAATTTTCAAGGGTCAAGAATAATTTTATAATCTTACATAATTTCCTAAATAATTAATTCCCATTTTTATCTGATTCTTTTTAGGCCTCCTTATATTTTAAATAATTGATTTTGACTATTTTTCTTAATTAGCCAAAATTTCTATAATGAGCTAATTTACCTAAAATCCATTCCAAGGGCATTTTTGTTATTTTTAATATTAAATGGGCCTTATCACCTCATTTCCCATTTTCAAAAATTTTCTTGGAATTTTTGGGCCTACTTTTCACATTACCCTTTTGGGCCTAAAACTTTTCAAAATTATAATTAGGTCCTTGTTTAGATTTAGCCTCAAGAATTATCCCTTTGAGATTTCTAGCATAACCTTTAGCCCATATTCATCTTTATTCCTCTTACTTGGCCCCCAAAGGCTTTACTATAGCCTCTAATTTCCTTGTCTCTTGGTCCATAAGACTTTCTCTTTGCAATTTAGTCCTTGAAAATCATTTTATCCTTTCAAGGAATTTCTGGGACTTTTACCAAAAGAGATCTGGTAGCCTACCTATTTCAGGTTATTTCTTTCAAGTCTAGGTCTAAAATTCGGGATGTTACATCTAGCCTAAAGAAATACGTCAAATAAATAATTTCAATGAAAGATTCAACAGCTTGCCTTGAATAGGCCTTTAATTACACCATTTTAAGTTCATTTAGTTATTTAGAAGCTCTTACATCTCTGGCTTTCCCAATATGGAGAGTGTTGCTATGTTTGTTTTTGCATCTTTAGATTATGCCGCCATCTCAAATATATCTCTTATCAATGCTTACAAAGCCTTCTCCAGTCTTTTACTCTTTGAATGTGTCATTAGGCTTCCAATATCTTATCTAGGATCGTAGGCTCTGAATGTTGGTTTAGAGTGGGCTCTTCATTCCTATCAGAATCTTTTTGTGATCACGATTAATGAAGCTCAAGATTAGGTCGAAAATGGACCCTTTTGGAAGCATAAAGGTCATAAATGTATAGTGGTTAAAGAGATGATTCTAATGACACTAAGAATGTGAAAAACAAATCTAAAATAAGGGAGATATGGCCGTTCAAAGTTAGTAAGCCCAACAAACCTATGGAGCTCCAGTCGGTAAGGGCTAACCTAGTGGGAGGTTGAAGACGATGACATCATCAGTCAAAGGCTTGAAAATTAACGATCAATTGTTGACTATTGACTAGTAAACTATTAAAGTTCACAACAACAAGTCTTATCCCACTAGGTAAGGTCAGCTACATGAGTTAACTATCAAACTTTAACCAAAAAAATTTTTTACAAAAATTTCTCACTCTCCTTGGTGGCAAGTGGGATCCACCCCTAGGGCCAATAGTAAAGGTAAATAATTTGTCCAATTATTCTTGAATTTTTGGTTTCCAACACCTTTTGTAGCACGTATCAGTGTGCGGGATCTTTGACTTTGGTACGGTTTATCCCCAAAATCTATAAATTCAAAAGCTTTAATTTGATACCAATTGGCCTATGTTTGAAGCCAATTTGGACTTATTTTAAGCAAGAATAGAGTTATTCTATGCGTAAAGTTAAAAATACCTAAAACCCTCATAATTGAATCTAAATTAATAATTGGTTTTAGGATAGCCTTGACTGGTTGTTAAGATAAGTTCAGTTATAAAATAAAAGCTAATATTTATACTAAAAACTCTTTCTTTAATAAAAGTGATTTAGACATGTCATAATTCACGAATCCTAATACACCTAGGACTCCAATAGATAGGAAGTAACATTAAACTTTATAGCAACTCAAATGATAAAAAAATTATTAAGTGAAGTTAATAAATTCTCCAAAGTCTTCAACCATATTGAAGAGATCAAGATTGAAGAGAAATATCAATCTTTTTCACAAGTGTTGTGATAAAGAACCTTGCCATAAGAGATACAGGACAATCATCTCAAAATGGACAGGTGGGAAGTGTGTTGCAAATACATTTGATGAACAAGATACCATATTTACACCAACATACTAGATAAAGATGAAGGAAGAGCTAAATGCACAATGTAAGGCATGAAAAGTTGGCATATGAATCAATACAATTAAAAAAAACATTAGAGAAAAGTCAATCTCACTCTTAAACAAATAATTATAAGATTTTTTTAATGTTTGAATGTTCCTTTTCGTTAAATTTTATGTTAAATCCCCTTTTTAAGGGTTGAATTGAATGAATTCTCTTTGAACATTTATGCAATTATGATGTATAAAATATTGACTTGTTCTTATAATTGTTTAACTTGACTGGGAGCTTTTAGAACTTGCAATCCATAAATCAAAAGGCAGATGTGTTTAAGTAAGAGTTTGATTAAAAGGGTGATAAGCTAACTAGCATGAGTGGGACAAGAGCCAACCTAGTTGACTCTTAAACACAATTAGTGAATTTGTCATCTAATTAAACTTCATCTTACTTGAACAAGTACAGATTATACATCCCAACGTATAATTGTCTATGTGACTGAGTTATGACAACCAAGTCCATTTAGCTTAGTGTAGCCAATAAGACAAGCTCAACAGAGATAACAACGGAATGTATAACATTCCGAAATTTGTTGGATGTCCCTTGTAAGGGAAACAAGGTGGTCCTATAACATATAGGTCCCAAGATCGAAACTTGGCTCTAATACCAAATTGTAATAGCACTTCTCCTAACCCCAATTGCTTACCCAAATCATCTATTTTAAACACTATTATAATGGAAAAATAGAAAAGATTGTACAAAAGCTACCATAAAAGAAAAAGTTTCAATTCAACTTCAAAAGTTAACCAAGTTAGAAAAGAGTTCAACTAACTATTTGAAAATGCTACCAAGATTATAAAAAGAACATTTATTAACTCAACAATTTAACATGATAGAAAAGAATAAAATTTAACTTCAAAGTGCCTATTGTGGTTAAAAGAGAAAAACTCATTCAATTCATTAACTTATCCATGATAGTAAAGAAAGAAATTGATATTTAAAAACTATAATGGATAATAAAACCATTCTAAATTGATTGCCTACCAAACCATGATAAATGAACACAATCTTTCTAACATGATTATAAAAATCAACCCTTATGTAACATTAAAACATAACAAATGGGCTTTGGGTTTCTCGAAACCAAGAATATCAATTCATGGACAAGCCTAACTTTATCCTTTCTAAATAGCATTCAATCATGGATTGATATTAAAAGTATTTGATATCTTCAAGGTACTAGTTCAAAATGTGGATCCATAAAAACCGTGCAACCCTAACGACCTTTAGCCAACTACCAGTACACAATCCTAATATCAGGTTTAATCAGAAGTACTATAGCACATCAGAGTATGCAAAATAAGCCCTCATATGGCAAAATAAGCCCTCATATGGCAATATAAATTAAAGGAGGAGGCTATACAACCGTTATAGTACTTTTAAGACCTCCAGAGCCTTCCCTAACAAGTCCACCTGGAAACTATCACCTTAAAAAGTTAAGAGCAACGAGGTGAGACAAAATGTCTTAGTAACTAGCTTTCCAACTTATCATACACATTAACTGTCATATCCTATTAATTTTAACATGGTAAATGAGGAACTTAGAACTGATAGAGGGCCAAGTAGTAAAGACAAAGACGGAACAGTTTTAAAGTAAAACTCGGGTAGGAACTGTCATATCCTATTAATTATAACATGGAAAATGAGGAATTTAGGATGGACTGAGGGCTAGGCAGTGTAATAGAAACATAGACGGAACAACTTTTGAACTGAAACCCGGGCTGAGACTGGACTATCATTTTGAAAAGTTTCGGTCTAGAAAGGGCTGAAGAGGAAATTACGCTTGAAATTCTTGAAAATTTCTAGACATTCATGAAAATAGAATTAAGGGTCTAAAATAGTGTTTGAGGCCTAAAAGATAAAACAACATGAAAATAATTTATTTTAGGATTTTCTATAATTTTAGGAAATTTTGGCTAATTAGAGAAAAATTGGACAAAATGAATTACTTAAAATATGTAGAGGCCATAATAATTCATGAAAAAATGAGAAAAATTATGTTAGAGATTATTATAGATTTAAATTATTTCTAGCCTCCAGAGATGTAGAGGTTAGCTTTAAAATATTTAAAGCTAAATTATATTGGTGAAAGGCCTATTTTGAAAAAAAATAAAAATTGAAGGAGTTGTAGAAAAAATTAAATCCGAGAAAAATAAAGAAACCTCTCTTTATTAAGAGGAAGCTATTGGTGTAAAGAAATGAATTTTTAGAAGTACTAAATTTAACAGGATCTAGGAAAAATTCAACCGATATTATGATATTATGCAGTATAATAATCACAAGCTTGGTGGGACAACATTTTCCCCCATTTTTCTGTATGAAGTGGTGCTAAAAATGAGGAGAAGGACATAAATAAAATAATACATTTTGTTAAGGGTTAAGTTTGGAAGAATCGAATTATTTAACAAAAAAGTTATTATTTTTCCACATGTGTAAAAGTTGGCACATGAGATGCCCCTTAAGGTGGCATTTCTATGGAATGAGGAGGACACCTACGAGGGGTAATGTAGCAAAATCACAAAGGTTGTGAAGCAAGATCAAAACAAATGTCCATAGTAAAGGTAAATGGTAAATTTGAAGGATTACCGTAAGGTAAATTTGGCTCATATTATAAATACCCCATCCCCTTCCCTTATGGCAAAAATTTTGGCTATTTCAAGACCAAAAAGAAGAGAGGAAATTCAATCAAGTGAGAAGAAAGAAGGAGGAAGAGAAAATTAAGCCAAACCTAGGTGAAATCAAGTGCTAAATCAAGGTAAGAGCTTGGATTTCCTTCTCGTTCATGGTGCTCTATGATTTGATGGTTTTAAATATGGTTTTCATGAAAGTTAAAGGTTAGAAACCCTAGGATTTGGTGCTATTCAATTTGGTTCATAATGAGATATGGATGATTCAAAGTTTGTATATGGATTAGAGGGTAAAAAATAGTTGGAAGATATGTTTAAACTTTGTTTTTGAAAGAATTTCAACTTGTGAAACCTGCGGATAAATTTGGCCAAACCTGGTTCTTGGAGATGGGGTATTATTTTTGTTAACTTGATGTTTTCAGTGAGTTTAAAAGGTGAAATAGTGTAGGGATATGTGAAGAACATGTGTTAGGAAGTATTAAAATTGAAATGGAATTTTTGAATTCCAAACTATACCACTCAGCCAAGGCTAGATATAGGGGAAGGAGTTGGAGTTTGATAAATCTAAGTTTATATGTGGATTCTACATAAAAAAAATCATGTGGGAGTTAAGTTAAAGAAGATGATACTAAAACCCTAAAATAAAGGTTAAAAGGTTAAGGTTTTAGGTTAAAGTGTTTAATGGAATTGTTTAAGTTGATTTGGATTGTCATTGTTGATTGCTTGATAGGTATTGGTATTGAGCAAGAAAGGGCTTAAGAATAAGGACAAGGAATCAAGAAATCATGGAATCAAGTTTGTTAAGAGGTAGCAAGAGCTTGCAATTTTAGTATTAAATTGCATTAGTTGTTTTTGTTGTGCGTGCCATGATATAATTCGGTTATGTATAATGAAATATGGTTAACTCCTTGCATTGATACCTTGGCAAATATGTTTAGTTGAGTTGTTGAATAGTATGTTATGTACTCCCTTTCCATGGCATATTAATGGCATGATAATGCATGTAAATGCATGAGTTTAATGCTTGCATATAGCATGAACTAACCTTGCATTTTTAATAATATGATTATTTTTCTTTACTACTGGGATTTCTTTGAAATCTCAGACCCCCTCTATATGAAATTGACTAATAGGGGTTGGCTCATCAAGGGACAAGGGAAAGAATATGGGTGCTTGAAGAGATTTGCTATGAATTAATATGCATTTCACATGTTATGTAATATAAGAGTTATGGATTTATGTAATATTGTGTTAAATGCTTGTATGGATGATGTTCCCAACTCTTGGGAAGTGCTATAGCATCTAGTTTGATTGGTTATGGATGAATATGGAAGTTAAGGATTTAAATTCATAAGTTAAGGTAATTAAAAAGGGTTTATATGCCTTAAAAACCATAGCTTTGACCTATGAATTTTCTCAGAAAATGTTGAATTCTGATTGTGATCCTAAGCTTCAAATGAAGTGGTAGATCACCAAATTTAGAGTTATGTACAAAAATTTTTGTATTTTTGAAATTATGGTAAAAAGCTAGAAAGTTAAAATTAACCAAATAAATAGTGATTTTTGTAAGTAAAATAGAGCTAGAATGGATGAATAATAGACTAGTGACTATTTTTTTAATGTATAGAATTGAAAGAACTTTAAATAGAACTTGGAATCACCTTATTTTGATTTTTCTAGAATTAGTTATGAATTTTTAAAATTGACAAAATTTTTAGGCTTACCAAGTAGATAGTAACCCAAGAATGAATGTTTGAAAGTAAGGTTTTTCCAAGCCGGATGCCACATAATGTGGTTCCAATTGGCTTATTTTGGCTCTATATATAGTCTAAAATTAAGGTGTTAGAGGAATCAGACTGTCATTTTAAAAAAATTTGGGTTAAGGAAGGGCAATATTAGGAACTATGCCCAAAATTCCTGAAAATTCATGAAAAATAGAACAGAATGTATAGAGTAGCATTTGAGGTCTAAAAGGTGAAAATAGGGTAAAAATAATTTATTACAAAATTTTCTATAATTATTGATATTTTCTACTTATTAAGGGAAAATTGGCCAAAATGAATTAGAATATACAGAGGCCTCAATAATTCAGACAAAAAATGAGAAAAAAATTTGATGAGAGGTAATTATAGATTGTAAAATTATTCCTGACCTTTAGAAGTGAATCATCCTTCTATGTACACCCTTTAGTAAGGGTTTAGAAGCGTTACAGTTCAAGAAAATCACGAAATAAGCCTGTAGATTGAAAATTCAAAATTTAACTCTTGGGTTATTATTCACTAGTAAATTTCATATTTTTAGTCCAACTTTGAAAATTCAGAGCTAATTATTAAAAAAAATCGTGTTAGGGTGATTTGAATATTCATTTAAAGCTCTTTCAATTCACTTTAAAGCTCTTTTAACTCACCATAAGAAAAAAAATATAAACCTGGATTTAAACATTTTCAATTCGTAGAGTTAATTTGTGGAAGTCTACTCTTTGAAATGGTAAAAATTTACTTTCTACTTTCTCCGCCTAACTTTGAGCAATCATATCTCTTAGCACACATATTTATTTTAAGTGATCTACAACTCATTTTAAAGATTAGGATGTGCTCTAATTGCTCACCAAATTCCATGGGCAGATTTAATTGTTTGCCTCACTTCTACTTTATCACAAATTCGTGGCTTATTTAGGGATAATTTATTCTCCTTGTTTGCATTAATAATGCATTAATATTTATTTTTTTTGCATGCAATCATTCCATCAATCCATTAACTATTCCCATACATTAAATTATTTAGTTTTACCTACCAATATCATCAATCCTCATTTCATAATGTTAACGGCGTGTTTAATCATACATTAACATAAAAGGAAGTTTACTTCATCGTGTAACATAATACATTATTCCTTCAACTCTTCTTTTCATTCTTGCATTTTCACATCTTGCATTCTTCTCTTAGGCTCTTTGCACCCATTAGGGTTGGTTAAGGAAGAGTAATATTCAGGAGAATCTCAGTAGCAAACATTATCATTATGCATGCAAGATAGATGCAAGTGTGTGAAATGCTTGGTTACACATACTTTCATGTCTATAAAATGTCATGCTCATATGCTCAACATTTCATACACACATGGTTATGGATTAAATAAGAAATAGAGCAACATTTAACCATTCATACTTTTATTCATCATCACACAACATCAACACATAAGCATACACATCAAAGATGCAAAATAGGTGAGTTTATTACCTTGTATCTTTAAGCTTTCTCCTTGTCCCCTTTGCTTCTAACCACCAAGATTGCTTAAACAATCTTATCATTCCTCTTTCTTGGTGTCTCATGGCCCTTACTTTCAAGCTTGACCTTGCTTGGCTTCCCTTGCTCTTTCTCCTATTTTTCTTCCTCCATGAATTTCAGCCCTTCCTCTCTCTCCCTTAAGTTGGCTGAAAATTCTATACAGATGGGAGGGGAAGTATTTATAACGGCAAAGTTACCATCTATTTTGGTTAATATAATTTACCTTTACCAAAATACTTGTCATATAATTAAACCATGTCCCTTGTGATCTTGCTATATAACTCCCTTAGGTGTCTTGCTCATATTTTTTCTCTTCAAGATTATGCCACATGCATGCCACCTAATCACACATGTGGTAACACATAATTTTTTTATTAAATAATTTCATTTCTTCCAAAGATGCCTCTTAACAAATTGTATTATTCCATCTATATCCTCCTCATCATTTTTATATTAAAATAGGGAGGAAAATAGGGAGGAATTCATGATCCATCTCACCCTCGACTATTCCTCCACCTATTTTACAATTTTACACCATATCAAGCACTTTTTTGAGTCTTGACTTACCCAGTAACCCTAGGACATGTTCTGGCATTCTTATTTATCACAAATAACTTCACATGGCATTATATATTTGTTAAACATTTGATAATATTTATCTAGAAGTAAACTTGACCAAATTCTCTCTATCAGTCTATAACTCTGAGAATCTATTCATGGGTACCAATACTACCTTTTCATCACCGGGAATTTTTCTAATTTTTTCTCAGCTCAAAAGTCAACCCACAAACGGTTTATTTTGACTTTTCCTGAATAGTATATGAATAGGCTTTAAATTCTTTTAAAGCTAATCTCTTCGCTTTCTGGGGATGAAATCATTTTTAAAACCCATAATAATTCCTCAAGTATTTATTCCCTATTTTTCTCCAATTATCTAAGGCCTCCTTATAGTTTAAATAATTCAATTTTGGCTAATATTCATAATTAGCCAAAGCTCTAGAAATTTCATCAATTTGCTCCTAGGGCCTGGTAGCCTACATATTCCAGGCTAATTTTGATACTTCTAGACCCAAAATCTAGGATGTTACAATTCTCTCCCTCTCAATAAAATTTTGTCATCAAAATTTTAGGACTAACAATCTTCTCATACCCTTCTTGAGAGGTTAATCAAGGAGAATGTCCTCACTTATACTTCACTTTAGCCATTAACTTTTCGTTGTGCCTCATTATTAGGTTTTCATCCTATAATTCATACTTATATAGCTTACCATTCCATACTTTTCTCTCATTTACATGAGCATGACCTTCGTCTTTAAGCATTACATCATTGTTACTCGCATTCTTTTTATTATTTAGGCACATCCTTTCATGATAATGCTATGACAATGTCCCTGTCTTTGTGGTATTTCACTATAACATGGCATTTCAGGTTCCTCTAACTACCTTTATTAAGTCTTTTTAGCTATTATTCTCATCTTTACCTTAAGACCTATCTCCTTTCTTTCACAGTCTTATTTCATGTTTAGCTTGTCTGAATGCATACTGTTCAGGACTTACAGCTCTCAGTTCTTTTAACCCTTACTATCTCCTTTCTCTCATTAACCAAAATAGAATTGAGTTCAGTCTAATCAATAATAAAGCTATCTGTAGAAAATTCAAAGGTACTCTCTCTGTATTAGTTAACCAACTTGAGAAGGTATCCACATTTACAATTCATCCCTGGTTATCATCTTCCCAAGGAGGTACTATGGTCTTACTCTTATAGCTCAGTAAATGTAATTAGACTCGGTCTATAATGACCTCGGGAGCTACTGTACTCTACCATAAGCCTCTTTAGGATCCACTATGACCTTGAATATGATGATCTGTCTGAGCCATGTTAAGATCACTCAGAGACTTGACTGAGTTATAAAATATGTCACCTCCACTCAGCTAGTAACTTGACTAATCATTCCTGTAGAGTGTTCATAGATGCTAGTATTGTTTTCCTGAGCCTTACTCAATCCTTTCTGTCAACTTCATAATCATTACCATTATGTACTTGCTTAACTCTTAGCTTTTAGCTTCCTTAGGCCACTTTTCTTTTCATTGTGCTCTTTCATCCTTTAGGCTACCGACTCATCTCTTTGGCCAATTAACTTACTATTATATTTATGTCAATCATCCTTGCCTTAGAGAATTCTCTTACCATTTTACCATTCTTGCTGTCTCTTTTTAATTCCAAATGGTATAGGAAGAGGACTTATAAAATCACCTTTACTATCTTTCAGGATATTTTATCCTTACATTACTTTTGGCCAGTTTTGCACTCATTAGGGTAATGTTGACTCTGTGTGCCTTACTTTGGCTGCTGTTACTCTTTCTTATGGGAGGATGTATTACTCTTATCAAAGCAACATCAACGCAACCACTTTCTCTATTATTGATAAAAGACATATCACTTTTACTAGTACGATGTCAACTCTACTATTTTGGGAGGATGCACTATTTTCTTCGTAGCATTGTTAACTTCGTCGTAGCTATTTCTCTTTCTCTCCTTCAGAGGATAGCTCGTTCTTGGCAGAGCAGCATCAACTTTGAGTCGGAGGACTATCTCCCAATTTCTTGAGAGATACTCTGTGGCCAAAACCTTCTGGTTACTCAATCTCTATCATGACACATTCTTTACATGTCACATTCCTATCAGGGGAAGCCTCTTAGCCTGACTCATTCAATCATTTTGACAATAGCATTCATCTGTAGGGATCTCATCTCTTAGATTTCTTACTGGCGTGGTTGCTATAGTTACACTCGCCATAGATGCTTTAGGGACACAAAAGGGTACTATCTAGTCCCAACCATTACTGAGCATCTAGGTATCATCAAGAACATGTTCATCTCTTTATTCCGATTCCTAGTACAACCATCATCTTTAACATCTTCATCATTCCCTTTTCATCCTCATCCTCAAAGAATACTACCTAACTCTTACTCTTTTTAACTTCTCTTATATCTTGACCATTCATTCCTATAGTCATACACTGGTCATCATAAACTGACCATATTGCAGAGCATGCATAGATCATTCAAATACCTCTGCTATGTGACATTCTATTCAGGCACCCAATTAATCACCTGAGACTTAGCTTGTCACTCTACTTCCTTTTTAGGGTATAAACTCATACCCCTACTTGGCCTACATTACTCTCAGTCATTACTCTCTAAGGGAGTCTTTTGACTTTGACTCATACCCAGGTTAAGATTTCTCAGCTTAATTATTCCTCTCATGATGGGGAGTCTCTTAGCAGTAGCTACCTATCTTTTAGGTTACTCTCTGACTATTATTACTTACTACTCCTCTATGCCCATTTTTCCTATAAAAATCACCTCAATGTTTAACTCTTATTAGACCAGTTTTAGTAACCCATTACTTCCCTAAATGAGAGTTTTTCCTATACCAATCTTGTCTACAGCTCAGCTTGAACCCTTGCCAGAACCTTTGCTAGAAACTTTACCAGAACCTTTGCTATAACCTTTACTCTATACCCCCTTTAGTATGTGTCTGGAAGCATTATGATTCAAGTACAAAATAAGCTCATAGATTAACAATTCAAAATTTAATTATCGGGTTACTATTCACGTGTAAATTTCATATTTTTAGTCCAACTTTGAAAATTTATAGCTAATTATAAAAAAATCATATTGAGGTGATTTATGTCTCTATTTAAATATCTTTCAATTCTCTATAGGAATATATATATATGGACTTAAACCTTCTCAATTCATACATTTAATTTGTAAAATTTTACTGTTCGAATTGGTAAAACTATACATTCCATTTTCTCTGCCTAACTTTGAGCAATTATATTTCTTAGCGCATACATCCATTTTAGGTGATCTACCACTCATTTTAAAGATTAGGATGTGCTCTAATTACTCACCAAATTCCATGGGCAGATTTAATTGTTTGTCTCACTTCTACTTTATCACAAATTCGTGGCTTATTTAGGGATAATTTATTCTCCTTGTTTGCATTAATAATGCATTAATATTTATTTTTTTGCATGCAATCATTCCATCAATCCATTAACTATTCCCGTACATTAAATTATTCAGTTTTACCTACTGATATCATCAATCCTCATTTCATAATGTTAATGGCGTGTTTAATCATACATTAACATAAAAGGAAGTTTACTTCATCGCATAACATAATACATTATTCCTTCAACTCTTCTTTTCATTCTTGCATTTTCACATCTTGTGTTCTTCTCTTAGGCTCTTTGCACCCATTAGGGTTGGTTAAGGAAGAGTAATATTCAGGAGAATCTCAGTAGCAAACATTATCATTATGCATGCAAGATAGATGCAAGTGTATGAAATGCTTGGTTACACATACTTTCATGTCTATAAAGTGCCATGCTCATATGCTCAACATTTTATACACACATGGCCATGGATTAAACAAGAAACAAAGCAACATTTAACCATTCATACTTTCATTCATCATCAAACAACATCAACACAAAAGCATACACATCAAGCATACAAAATAGCTTGAGGTTTTATATTTAGAACCAAATAGAATGTCAAACTAACTCTTATATTAAGGACCGAAGGTAATATAATAGTATTTAGTAATTTTTGGTTATTAAGATGTGTTAAATGAGTTACGTGATTGTAAAACTGTATGCGAACTCCCATGACAAATGTTAATATGTAACCTTATATTTGAAATTAAGGGCGACTAGATTTTAGTATCCAATGCTGATAGGCATATATTGAATATGACGTTTTATTCTGTTTTTTTTTTTAATTATGTTTCTAAACAAAACGTGGCACATCAGAATAATCAGATTTTATAAACTTTGTTTAATAAATCTCAACGGTTTTTCATATTTGTAGCAAAATGTGATAATAATTAATTAATCCGTTAGGAAATTCTTCAATGTTATACTGAATGATTTGACACTAATTAATATTTTCATTGGTCATATACAAGTGTCAAGGATTCTCCATATTTGTGGCATAATTTGAAAATAGTACATAAGTTTGTTGTTAGGATAGGGTGGATATTTGTTATGGAGGATTATAAAAATTATAAGTATGTAAAAATACTAAACATAAAGTTTTAAAATTAAAAATAGTAAATTATGCCTAACCAAACTAAAACGAAATTGGCTGTTATAAGATAATAAAAAAAACTCAAATTTAAATATTAATTACATCATGACACATCAGAATAATCAAATTTTATAAACTTTATTCAAGTCTCAACGGTTTTTCGTATTTGTAGCAAAATGTGATAATAATTAATTAATTTGTTGTGAGATTCTGCCATATTATATTGAATGATTTGATACTAATCAACATTTTTGTTAGTCATATCCAAGTATCAAGGATTTCTCATATTTATGGCATAATTTGAAAATAGTATCAAGGATTTCTCATATACGGTGGATACTTATAATGGATGATTAAAAAAATTATAAGTATGTAAAATTACGAAACATAAAGTTATAAAATTTGTAGGAAAATGGGCCAGTCCACCCTCGGTGGATTGGATCCAAATCCATTTAAACTTGGGGTTCTGGCATAAATAACATAACATGTGGGTCGGGAACTACGATTTACTCTTTTTTTGGTTTAAACTGATGCAGGAACGGTTACAGGAATGTGAATGTGGAGGTCGTTTCTCCCTAATGGATATAAGTGAGAAAACTACCGCACAAAGTAGTCTCCTTCCCTCTTTTAGTTCAACGCCTCCCTCTCTCGGTCCCTTGTGCATTTGCTATGAAATACAATTTCGACTCCCTCATTGTGACCGGACCTCTACGTGGCTATCTGTATTTTATCCAATCTCTAGGTATGCCCCAAACTCTATAATGGTATCAGGGCTGTAATATTTTTTTTCCTACGGCCTTGTTCAATTTCTTTCCCTGCATTTGCGCTTACATTTACGTTTTTCTTTTCATTTTTTGGTGTGTTTCATGTCTGGTATTTTGGTCTATCTCAAGTGATTTGCTCTCAAATATTATGCAAATCCTCTCTTTATATCCAGTATCATTATTATCTATGATGCATTGAGATGTATCTATGTTATTTTGGGTTTCTCATTGCTCCATGATGCTCCGTTCTTATAAATATTTGTCTCCAACTATTATATGTTAGTAGTTCGCATGGGAGATGACCAAAAACAATTAAAAACATCTTAAAAACGGTAAAAATCTTAGGTTTGGAAACATGAAACTCATAATCTGTAAGGTTTGTTTTTGAACGGTTAAAGTTTTCATTTTTTTAGGTGTCTGGAAAACAAAGTTTTTAGGCTTCACAAATTATCCCATTGCGTAGAGCTCAAAAAAATGAAGAAATGACACCAAGAACTCGAAGAACAGACATCGAACAGAGGAGACATGGTGGTGAGAAGGTTGCGGGTATGACAAACCCAACCTGCGAAGGAATCCGGGTTGGTCAGACTTGACTGGAGGTTGAAGACAACCTCCAGCCTCTAAATGATACCGTTTTGGTGTAACTTAAAAAAAAGGGCCAATTAAACAAAAAAAGTGTGGAGGGAACCAGCTGGGCCAAAGCTAGACCGAGCCCAACCAGTTACCTGTCCAAATCCATTATTAAAAAAAATTTGATTAAAAAAGGGGAATTTAAAAAAAAACCTCACGACTACCACATGGCTCGTGCCGCCACATGGCATACCCCCTTAACATGTGCACACAATCGCTTGAAGGGTCACACGCTAACGGAACAGCGTGTGTTGCCGACGGTGGGTTCCATGGTGGCATGTGGAGTATACACGCCGTGCCCGTGAGTAGGCTTTGAAATTTTTTTCATTTTTGCAGAATTTACTCTTCGTGGGGTGCGTGTGGGCGTGTGAGACCTCCGTTTGAGGTGTGGTTTGTCTCTAACAATGCCTAAATTCATAAGCTTCATTATGATATATAATTTGCCTATTATGAAAGGCAATTCGGGATTTATTTCTTGAGTTTTTAGTGCTTTTTATTGATTTTATTTTTAAGAAAATTTTTAATTCAAAATTATTTTTATTTTAGGTAAAAATGAAGCAAGGGGCTTCGTCAAATGCTGAAACTTGTTCTTTCGGTTCGTTTAGCATTGTATACGTGGATGATGAGCTTCCGTAATACGAACCGTTAAATGAAGACTCTGAATAAGAGCTAGAGATAGACCTTGAGGAGGATCCAGAGATAGATCCTAAGGAGGATCAAGAAATATTCCCTGAAGAAGACTCAAAGGAGTTAATAGATTCTAGACGTGAGTCGAAAACTTTATTCCCCATTGAATCCCTCCGTGTCGAACCTCATTTGGTCTTTAAAGATTCACTTGTCTTCCCGATCAAACCGAAGTTGAGGAAGGAGAAGAAGTGAATCAACCCTGTACCCCTGCTTTATCAATGGCGTGCTCACCAGTTACATCCAATACATGACCGATAAGAAGAATACCGAATTCTACCTTAAAGTAATAATGGAATATATAAGAGCAATAAGGGTTAGAGGCGGACCTAAAGGCAAACCCATAAGGAAGTCCTACTAAATTTGGGCTATAGAATTAGTATCCTCTTTTATGACCAAAACGCGCAAACTTAGGAAACTAAGGAAAGCAATGCTTGATTACCTTCATGTTCATATCAAATGATGTAACATTTATATTTGCTTTATTAATATTTGTTATGTTAAGTTTTTGGTTTCATGCATTGTAAACAGACTAAATGTTTTATTTTATTTAATGAAATTACTTAAATTATTGTTAAATGATTATTTGTGAATAATATATGTATGCTTTTTATAAGTGGGAGCTTTTAGAAGATAAGACTTCTAAGAGTCACAATTTTTCTGAAGTGCTTATATAGAATTCTTGATAGAATATAGTGATTATTGCTTGTATCTATGTGATTAGAGATACAAACGTATGCTTTTGATCATGGATCTTGCAGTGTCATTATTTTCTGATTAAGAACAATATGAGTATATGACATTGTATACTTTGCTATGCTATATAACTAAAATGTTCTATGGTACGTCTCTCTTCTAGAGAGAACATAGAATAATGTGGGATAAATTTGTCACATAACTGAAAATAACAACCATGAACATAATTGTTGAGCTTAATAAAGGGGAAAGCTTAACAGGGACAACTGGGACATATGGCATCGAAAGGTCCAATACATCTTAGAGGAACAAGATGCTGTTGAACCTCTAACCACTGTAATGGTCGAACCTGAAGCTCGGAATACGGCCCAACACAGGAGAGACCAAGAGGCTAACCAAGCTTGGAAGAAGAAAAATAGCATAGCAAGAATCACGCTTCTGAGTGCAATGGCTGATGACATAATGTGCAAATTTGAGAGGCAAAAAAATGCACAAGCTATGTGGATAGCATTGAAAGATAAGTTTGGTGGTACTTTTACCACTAAACTTAGAAGGTTAACGATTAAGTTTGATGCCTACAAACTTAAGCCAAACAATCCTATGAAGCAACATCTAAGAGAAATGGCCAACATGATCAAAGAACTTAAGGAAGCTGGACACATTTTTTCTGATGAACAGCAAGTGCAGGCTGTTATCAAGTCGCTCCCTGCTAGCTGGGAGTACATGAAGGTTAATCTGACCCATAATGAAAACATCGTTACTTTCAACGATGTAGCTAAGTACTTGGAGCTGGAGGATGAGCTTTTAGAGGCTTACAAGACCTCTGGACAAGCTTATTACATTGAGGATGCTGGTACTTTCCAATCAAGGCCTGATTCCAAGAAGGGAAAGAAGTTCCAAAAGAAAGGGAAGAAGGCTGGTCCTCAACCCTAAAAGGGAAAGAAGCAATTTAAGAAGAAGGGAAAGCAAGGCGGGAAGAAGAAGTTAGACTGGAAGAAGGTCAAATGCTTTTCCTGCAGAGAATGAGCCATTTTGCACGTGACTGTTCAAAATAGGCTGAGAGCGAAAAGGTATTAGTGAATTATGTGAATTCATATGTTTCATATGTTTCTAGTACTGTTTTTCTAACAGAACTTGTTTTTTCTTCTTGGATTATAGACTCAGGCTCCACAGACCATGTAACCAGGGATCGAGGATCCTTTATTGAGTACCGTTAGTTGCTGTATCAAAGCAAGTGGCTTTACGTTGGGAACAAAACGAGAATTAAGTTTAAAGGTTTTGGCACCTGTAAATTTACTTTGCGTGGTGGAAAGACCTTGATACTCCATGATGTGCTTTACGCTCCAAACATCCGGTAGAACTTGGTTTCTGTTTTGTGTCTTTTAGAATTTGGGTTTAATGTAAACTTTCATAGTAAAGTTGCAGACATTTTAAGCAACTCAATCCTTTATAGTTCAGCTTTCTTATTTAAAAAGTTCTTTGTTTTGAATATTGTTGGTGATTTTAGTCGTAATGAATTCTTTGCTATTTCTTTAAGTAATGTTGACATAAACATCTGGCATGCTAGAATGGGACATATTAATCAAAATAAAATGATTAAATTAGCCAAAGAAGGGTTGTTAGGTGCTATTCCAAATATGGAAATATCCCTATGTGAAAATTATCTAGCTGGTAAGGTAACAAGAAAACCTTTCGGGAAGAGAACAAGAGCTGAAAATCCATTGCAATTAATCCATTCCGACATATGCGGTCCAATGAGTGTGAGGCAAGACACGAAGCTTGGTATTTTGTTACCCTTGTTAACGATTTTTCACGATATGGTCATGTCTATTTGATCTCAAATAAGTCATGTCTATTTGATCTCACATAAGTCTAAAGCTCCTGAGTGCTTCAGACGATATGTAAACGAGGTTGAAAATCAAATAGACAATAAAATTAAAGCAGTACGCACTGATTAAGGTTGTGAATATTTATCTGAACAATTCAAACAACTCTGTGAAGAGAAAGGGATAATTAGACAACTGACTATCCCTGGCACTCCACAACAAAATAGAGTTGCTGAAAGAAGAAACAGAACTCTTCTAGATACGGTTAGGTCTATGATGGCTCAAGTAAACCTGCCAATTTCATATTGGGGTGATGCTTTGTTAACGGCAACCTTCATATTTAATTGTGTGCCCTCAAAATTAGTCGCTTCCACACCCTACAAGTTATGGACGAAACGTAAACCAGATCTAAGCATCCTAAGACCTTAGGGGTCAATGGCGTATATCCATGACAGTTCCCACAAGTATGGGAACGGGTCCTAGAAGAAAGAAATGTATCTTCATAAGGTACTCTGAATAATCAAAGGAATACATTTTCATAGGTGAAAATAAAGGTGGAACGGTGACTGAAATAGAATCAAGGGATGCAACATTCATTGAGGCTAAATTTCCTAATAGAGGAGATGTTGACCGCACTGTTTCTCTTTATGAGATACAGGAACAAGAAAATACAAAACAAATTAACAAACTAGAGTCGTCTAGGTGTGTCAATTTGAGTGGGAGCCAAGAAAGGTCAACACCAAGACCTGAACAAAGAAAGAAAGATAAACAAACAACTCCCGTCAGAAGGAGTAATAGGAAAAGTATTCCCAAAAGATGCTTTCAAATAGAAGGCAAATCTTTCTTGGTTACTCTAGAAGGAGATGATGAGCCCTGTTCTGTATGAGAAGCCATGTCAAATCCTACCAAGAAGGAATGGAAGAAAGCAATGGAAGAAGAAATGGACTCGATGTGAAAGAACCAAGTTTGGGTGTTAGTTGATCTTCCAAAAAGGCATAAAGCCATTAGGAACAAGTAGGTTCTCAAGATTAAAAGAAAAATGGATGGATCAATTGACAAATATAAGGCTTGATTAGTGGCAAAGGGATACACACAACAGGAAGGCATAGATTATGAAGATACGTTCTCACCTGTTGTGCGTTTCAACTCTATTAGATTTATTCTGGCAATAGTAAGTAGTTTAGACCTGGAATTATATCATATGGATGTAAAAACTGCATTCCTAAATGGTAATTTGGATGAAAAAATATATATGTAACAACCATTAGATTTCATTGAAAAAGGAAAGGAGAACAAAGTTTGTAAATTTAAAAGGTCCATTTATGGATTGAACAATCATCCAAACAGTGGTATTTGAGGTTGATGAAGCCTTGTCGTTAGGGGCTCTCAAAATTACTAGAATTAAGCTTAGAAGTGCAGTGGCTCAACCCTAGGTCGATTCACAATGAGGCTTGTTGTTCAAGAGTTTTGTTAATTAAATGCCTTCACAAATTATTAACAGTGGAAGTGATCTGATTGTATCTAATTGATTTAACTATCTGTTCTACTTTTTATATTGATTTTCTGGTTTATGAAGATGTAGATGGCAGAAACAGAGGTTTAAGCGAAATGATATTCTTCCTAAGAGTGGTGACCGGACCTTCACAGACTAAAAAGATAATGGAGTTAAGAGTTACTTGCAGTCGGTATAATGATGCAAATATCAATCGAATAAATTGAAAATTCCCAAGATAGAATCAACCGATATCTACCATATATCATTCAGCCAAATCGAAATCTCAGTCAAACTAGACCTAAGAATCCAATCTAACCTACTTATACTCAAGGAATACACCGTCAATAAATCCAAATTGTAATCTGAATACATTATATCTTGCAGAAACAATTCAATCTCAGCCTAAAATCATAGTCAAAAGTACAACTAGACAATCAACCATGAACATAAACTGAAGATAAACTCCCCTGTCAGCATAGAGGCTCTGGTTCGGTCACACCTCTTAGGAAGGTGGAAGTTCAACTGCTCATGGCGTCTCGAGTTGCTTCACCAAGCTTTAATCCAGATTCAGCCATGGCAGACGCTCCAGGAAGAAGATGAAAATGATGGTGAGATGCGGATGAGATGGAGAGAGCTGAGACGGAGAGAGAGTGTATGGGGGAAGAATCGTGATCCCCTCAAAATCTGATTCTTTCCATTTTGTAACTAACTCCCTCCATCTGGTTAGGATTCGCGCCTTTCAGGATGGAGCTCCAAGATCCGAGTCGCCTACTTCCTCCTCCAGCTTCTATTCGCACGTTTCTGGTTTAATTTGCTGATATGTGTCATCCGCCGCGGCGCCTTCGTCCATCCGCCGCGGCGCCTGTCCTGTACGGTGCCGTTTTGATTAATGATCCTAAGCTTCATGAAAACCTCCGTCCGCCGTGGCGCCTTAGTCCATCCGCCGCGGCGCTTTTCACCGAGAGTACCATTGGAAATCTGCCGCGGCGCCTTCCCAGATCAGCCGTGGCGCCTCAGACAGAATGGCGAAAATGCTACTGAAACTTCTTGAAATTCATACCAAAGCAGGGATCAAAAGTACACACATATAAAATCATATAAAAACATTTAAAAACACTTGCAAAACCTCACAATTCCTTTCACCAACTCTTATGCACAATGGAAGCTAATTATGCCTAAAGTATGCAAATTTAGATGGCAAAAGCATGAGTTTAGGGCTAGAAATATATGCAAATAATGAGACTTATCAACTCCCCCACACTTAGCTTTTGCACTCCTGGGCAAATCAAGTCTAAACATATTGTGAAAGAGAAGGATGAGAGAAAGGAATAAGCAAGCTCAAAAGTTCAGGTTACAACTGCAACCAACAATGATTCTTCAACCAACATCCATCCATGGAACATTCTAATGCAAAGAAGTTAAGCAATGATATGTAATTTAATCCAAGTGAATAAGATATAGAAGACCACACAAGGGAATTAGTGTATCACTCAACTCACAAGTATCAAAGGTTCTTTCACTCAATTCACTTATTCAAATGCTCTACCATATGCTTGTAATAGCTCTACCTCTCCACCACTTAGATACATAAGTACTCAAGAGTCAAGAGGACTTTTGTGGCTTGTAATGTAAGGGATGGGAAGAAATGCACAAGGATGCATATGAGGATGGAGTTGATATGTGAATCAACGTGTAGAATTCAATAGCATTAGTAATGTTCAATTTAAGGGTTGATTTCTTGATCTTGAATTCCTAAGCTACAAAGGTGCTTTTATTCCCACTTTCTTTTCCTTTCTTGCTTTTTCATTTATTTTCAACTTTTCCATTCTCTTTCTCTCTGTTTTTTTTTCTTTTCTTCCTTTTACATTCGCATGTTTCTTCTTTTCTTTTCTTTCTTTTTTTTTTTTTTAAGTTCAAGTATGCATCTCCTTATATCAATCCATCAATTGAATCCATCAAAATGCTAGTGAATTCTAAGAGGAATTAATGAAATGAAATATGCATCCTTGTAGGAAAAAGGTTTTATAAATGAGAGTGAAATGAATGGAAAAATTAAGCTAAAAGGCTCAAATGGGTAACAAGGGATAAATCATGTGGGGTTTAGCCATTTGGTCTAAGTAGCTACTTTGAATGAATGCCTCAATCATGTTCAAGAGTACTAATGTTGCATGTGGTCTTGATTAAGAACTAAGACAAGTTCTAGAGAACATAAGAAATAAGTGAATGAATACATCAGAAATGAATATAAAGGCTCAAAGAATCCTTCCAACTAGGCTTTGTCTTCCATATTCATTCACTTAGGCTAAAGAACACATCATGCTTAATCTCAAAGTATTGGAAAATTTCACTTCATGATATCAATTTCCAAATCAAAATTAATCATAGATGCAACATTAAACCCTTGAAACAAGCTTAAACCTTCAAAAAGTTTTTTGAAAAACTGAGGATTTTACAAAAGACACAAAACGCACAAAAACACAACATTCACTCCCCCACACTTAATCCTTGCATTGTCCTCAATGCAAACAGACTAAAGATATAACCATGTGTATCAAAAATATAGCAAGAGACAAGAAATGGGACCAAGACAGAGGGAGCTTATTCTGAACAGCTTACTACTATATATATATATATATATATTTTTCTACTGGTTAGTCCCCTCCCCCACACTTATTCTAAACAAGCAATCCAACATATGATGTCACAAGCAACTCAAAAAGTTAAAGGGAGGAAAGGGACAACCGTATAGTTTAAAGCGCTTCAAGCTCTTAAATGAGAAGGTAGCATCTCTAATGATGAACATGTAAGTATCCAACATACTTTTCAGCTCTAGAACCTTAGGTGGTGGTTCTGGGTCAATAGGAAGAGGTCTCACAATGTACGGTTCCTTAAAAAAGAAAGCATGATCAGATTTATCAAAACAGTCAATAAAATTCACAAAATATGTACCAGTAAAAGGGGTTGCACAAAAAGGAGAGTACTCAATATGTTCATGCTCAAGTATACGTAAATCTGGTGTTAAATCACAAGAGAGTATTTCATGTGAAAAACAATGAGCATATACAGTAATAAAAATTTGGTTCTGTACAACTCCTCTCTTAGTACCCAAGCTGTCAAAAACATGTGCAAACCCGTGGTGATCAATTTCAAATTTAAAATCGTGCACAAGTCTGAATATGGCATGCTCATTATCATACAACTTAGAACCATGAATTTCCAAACCCTCAATATCAGGTGGAAGATCACATGACAATGTAGGATGCAAAAAATCATGAATACAATTTGTACCATCTAAAACAGATTCAGCATTGATTACAGCAAAATATAGCCTGGAAATCACAAGAGAATGTAGAATTAGAAGGCTTAATAATAGTAACAGCATTGTTGATAACACCCTTCATGGATTCAACATTTTGTGGTAATGTGATTTTGGTTCCAGTTTCACCTTCCTTTGCTCTTAACGATCCAGCACCTGCACGATCCAGTAAAACACCTTTCCCAAGGCCATCATCAAGTGAAACAAGAGAAATATCATCTTGAATTGAATTAAATGATGAATCAAAGTCATGTGAAATGGAAAGCCAGCAATCAATTTCCTTACAAATGAGGCATGGCATGTTACCTTTACATGCACAAAAACAAGAAGGAGGGTGGAAAGAAGAGAGGTTGGTGAATTCATCATCAAATTCAATTTTATCAGATAATCCTAATTCATTTAATGACTCTTGTGCACATGAAAGGCCATCAATCAGGGAGTCAGAACCTTCATTAGCACTACACATATCAATATCATCTACTTTAACACCAGAAGAAATAGGAATCATGCAATCAACATGTTCATTAACATCATGACATTGATTTCCTAAATTCAGGCTCAAAGAAGGTTCACTACTCTCAACATGTTTATGCTTGTCATACTGTCCAACACACAAGTGACTTGAAACATTTTCATTCAAAGCTTGACAAGAAACAAGAGAGACATCATCTTCATGCTCAAGAGGGTTGGGTTCAGTTACATCATAATCTAAAGTATTTTCATTAACATTAATAACACAAGGAATATCATCAACAATAGTTTCACAAGAAAAAGGAATAGAAACAGGAGTAACCTTAAGAGATAGGGTTTGCTCTTCCTCTTCAATTTCTTGGATTGTTGGCATGACATGCAGCGGCTTTTGCTTCAACCTCTTAAGTCTGTGCCTTCTTCTCCTCGTTTTAAAACCAAATAGCTTGATCCTTCTTGGTTGCTTAGGAATTTCTTCCTTAGCTACTTCAGTCTCAGGCTTATCACAATCAGTAGCAGTAATTAGAGCACTATGATTACCCACATTGTCAATTTGTGATGTAACATGTGTATCACTTCCCGGGTGTATTTCAATTCCAAAATCTTCACAAAAGCTATCACAGCATTGCAGTGATGGAGTATTAAAGTCTCTACTTTGAGGTACTGGACTACTCATTTCTTGTCCTAAAGTACCTTCGGATTCTTAAGAGGATGTCTCACTTTCTGATTCAACAGTAGCTTGAATTTCTTGCTCATCATCCAAATATTGAGCTTTAAACCATGGTTCACCCTCTTCACCATTTGATTTCTCCCAAAATATATGCATTATGAGTCTATTTGACAATTCAACAATTTCATTCAGCTCTTCTAATTTCTCTTTTAATTTCCCACACTTCATAGCATCATTGAGTAGTCTTTCATGTCTCTCCTCTAATTGATTACTTGCTTCCCTCAAAGCATGTATGCGATCACCATGGTTTTGAATTGAAAGAAGAGATTCAATTCTACTGGTGTGAAGCTCACAAATTGGTTCATCAGGTTGTTGGGAGGCTATGGAAAGGGAAGATTCTTTAGGAGCTTGAAACCTCACTTTTTCTACTACCTTAGCTTGTGCAGATGCTGGGAACAAATTTCCATGCTGCGAATAAGAATAGCTCGGTGCACACCCATATTCCTCTTGAGAGTTCCTATACATTGGGGCATAATATGGAAAATCATCATTAGGTCTAGAATAATAGGAATTAAATCTTTCATCCTTCCAACAGTAATCCATGACTCAAAACAAACAAAATCAATCAAGAAAACATGAGATAGACTCAGGCACCGCGGCCTTTAGCTTGAAGCGCCACAGCCTCTGAGACAGAGAGCTACAAAACGCAAGAGTACCTAAGGTGCCGTGGCGGATTGTGAAATGTGCCGCGGCGCTTTGGACAGAAAGCTCGAAAACCAGTAGAAAACACTCTGAATCACATGCAAAACTACAAGAACACTAAAATACAAAGATTAAACCATGATCCAGCTGAATTTTTGGGACAAGAATACTCACATATCAAAGCTATGAGACCACAAAATGTAATCACAAGAATCAAAAACAATAAACACTGTAAAACAAATTTAACTGACACTTAACTAACTAAAACCTTGAGCAACCGTGCCTCCTCGGCAACGGCGCCATTTGATGAAGCCTTGTCGTTAGGGGCTCTCAAAATTACTAGAATTAAGCTTAGAAGTGCAGTGGCTCAACCCTAGGTCGATTCATAAGGAGGCTTGTTGTTCAAGAGTTTTGTTAATTAAATGCCTTCACAAATTATTAACAGTGGAAGTGATCTGATTGTATCTAATTGATTTAACTATCTGTTCTACTTTTTATATTGATTTTCTGGTTTATGAAGATGTAGATGGCAGAAACAGAGGTTTAAGCGAAATGATATTCTTCCTAAGAGTGGTGACCGGACCTTCATAGACTAAAAAGATAATGGAGTTAAGAGTTACTTGCAGTCGGTATAATGATGCAAATATCAATCGGATAAATTGAAAATTCCCAAGATAGAATCAACCGATATCTACCATATATCATTCAGCCAAATCGAAATCTCAGTCAAACTAGACCTAAGAATCCAATCTAACCTACTTATACTCAAGGAATACACCGTCAATAAATCCAAATTGTAATCTGAATACATTATATCTTGCAGAAACAATTCAATCTCAGCCTAAAATCATAGTCAAAAGTACAACTAGACAATCAACCATGAACATAAACTGAAGATAAACTCCCCTGTCAGCATAGAGGCTCTGGTTCGGTCACACCTCTTAGGAAGGTGGAAGTTCAACTGCTCATGGCGTCTCGAGTTGCTTCACCAAGCTTTAATCCAGATTCAGCCATGGCAGACGCTCCAGGAAGAAGATGAAAATGATGGTGAGATGCGAATGAGATGGAGAGAGCTGAGACGGAGAGAGAGTGTATGGGGGAAGAATCGTGATCCCCTCAAAATCTGATTCTTTCCATTTTGTAACTAACTCCCTCCATCTGGTTAGGATCCGCGCCTTTCAGGATGGAGCTCCAAGATCCAAGTCGCCTACTTCCTCCTCCAGCTTCTATTCGCACGTTTCTGGTTTAATTTGCTGATATGTGTCATCCGCCGCGGTGCCTTCGTCCATCTGCCGCGGCGCCTGTCCTGTACGGTGCCGTTTTGATTAATGATCCTGAGCTTCATGAAAACCTCCGTCCGCCGTGGCGCCTTAGTCCATCCGCCGCGGCGCTTTTCACCGAGAGTACCATTGGAAATCTGCCGCGGCGCCTTCCCAGATCAGCCGTGGCGCCTCAGACAGAATGGCGAAAATGCTACTGAAACTTCCTGAAATTCATACCAAAGCAGGGATCAAAAGTACACACATATAAAATCATATAAAAACATGTAAAAACACTTGCAAAACCTCACAATTCCTCTCACCAACTCTTATGCACAATGGAAGCTAATTATGCCCAAAGTATGCAAATATAGATGGCAAAAGCATGAGTTTAGGGCTAGAAATATATGCAAATAATGAGACTTATCAGAGGTTTTACAAAGCAATAACCTCATATGACTTCCAATGATAGAGGAAGACCACTGAGTCTACATTAAGCGGTATGAGGGTAATTTTGTTATATTATCCTTATATGTAGACGATATACTATTAGCCAGAAATAGTCTAGATTCAGTGGTGGCCATTAAAGAATGGCTTTCATTGAATTTTGAATTAAAAGATATGGGTAAAGTAGAGTACATACTTAGAGTTAAGATCCAAAGAAATTATTCAAAACGAATTCTCTCTCTTTCACAAGAGAATTACATCAACAAGATTCTTGAGCGATTTAATATGAAAGATTGCAATCCCATGAGTTCCCCTGTTGCTACTAAAGTGGCTTTAAGTCCTGACATGTGTCCCAAAACCGAGTCTAACAAAAAGAAGATTGAAAGAGTTCTATATGCCAGTGCTATTAGCAGTGTGATATATGCAATGATATGTACAAGACCAGATATCTGCTCTGCAGTGGGACTAGTAAGCAGATTCCAGTCTAACCCCGATGAAAAGCATTAGAAATTAGTGAAGAGGATCTTGAGATACTTAAAGGACTTCTAATTATGCACAATGCTATGAAGGAAGCAATCTGTGCCTTGTTGGGTACTCTAACGCTGATGTCGGCGGAGATGAAGAAGAACGAAGGTCAACTTCAGGTTATACCTTCTTGCTAAACAATGACGCCATATGTTGGAGCAGCAAGAAGCAAACATGCATTGCCTTACATTCAATGAAAGCTGAGTTTGTGGCATGCACCGTTGCGATACAAGAGGCTTTATGGCTAAAGAGATTTATAGAACACCTTGGATTTGGAAACAAGAGTACCAATCTGGTGTTAGTGCACTGTGACAATACTGCAGCCATCGCCTATACCAAAGATCCCAAGTATCACAGCAAGACCAAGCATATGGACATCAAATATAATTTTGTTAGAGATTATATAGCACAAAAAATTGTTACTGTACAATACATTTCAATCAAATGTATAGTAGCAGATCCCCTGACAAAAACAATAAGTGAAAAAGTTTTTAAGGAATATGTGCAAGCTCTTGGCATGCGTAAAGTGTAATATGCAGACCTAATGTAATGTGCTTTTATGGTTAATGAAATTATATTTTTCAATCATTACTTTATGTGTCTGTATGGAAGTATACAATGTCTAGTATGTCGTACAAGTTGGAAAGGTTGGCTCTCTCACACAGGCAACCGCCTTTGACACTCAGGTGGAGTGAACAAAGATAAGACATTTGTGTTCACCAGTAAAGCAGCAAAGAATGCTTATATAGTAAGGAAGAAACACAAACTATATGTCGTCTTGACTGAAGTGTAGCAAGTCAAGATAAGGTCCATATAAATAAAGTCATATCGAAGCTTGGAATCCCACTTCCATAATACCTATAGCCAGATGACAAACTCTTCAACGTCGACGTCATAGAGATCAGTAAAGTTGAAGAATTTGAGTTTAGATACTGAATGTGTTGGGACTTAAGTCTGTATGGTGTTAATAATAAGTACAAAACGACATACGCTCTTATAGTAAAAGAGTAACACTGTAGCATGTGTTTCATAGCACGTACTGGGAGAACTGCAAAAAGGAAAGCAAGTTAAAGATCATTGCTTCATTGCTATGTGAGTCCAGGGAGGAAAAATCCCCCCATTTATGTCCTTTGACTTTGACAATATCACAAAGATGTGTTTCAGTAACTGCTACTTTAGCATGTGTCCTATGGTCATGATAGATGCGATCTAAGATATTATACTGGGAAGGCGACTAATTCATATCAAAGTGATATTTGGGTGAAAGAAAGATTAACTGCAATATACACATCTATGCTAGTATTTGTGACATGTCCCTTATGACATTTTGTTGTCATCAGTATGGGCACTAGACATATCAAGAAGGTAATCTGAGTCAAACATTGACTTGAGAGGGATTAGATTTATCATGAAAAAGTATATACAGGTAAATCTAGGACATCTGAAGCATAATTTTAAAATTCAAGCTACACAAAAGAGAGGTTGATCTGTGCTGGTCCTTTAAAAGGATTTCTAGTACATGCACCTAAGTGAAGATGTCATACCCATGCTGTCATGGCAAAGCACGAAGTATGAAATTAAAGGGAGAGAAAGAGACTAGACCCACGACATCTAATCCACCAAGTATGAGTGGGAGATATAGGAAAATAGGCCAATCCACCCTTGGTGGATTAGACCCAAGTCCATTTAAACTTGGGGTTTTGGCATAAATAACATAACATGTGGGTCAGGAACTACGATTTACTCTTTTTTTTTTTGTTTAAACTGAGGCGGGAACAGTTACAGGGATAGGAATATGGAGGTAGTTTCTCCCTAATGGATATAAGTGAGAAAACTACCGCACGAAGTAGTCTCCTTCCCTCTCTCGGTCCCTTGTGCATTTGCTGCGAAACACAATTTTGACTCCATCATTGTGACCGGACCTCTGTGCGGCTATCTATATTTTATCCAATCTCCAGGTATGCCCCAAACTCTACAAAAATTAAAAATGGTAAATTATGCCCAACCACACTAAAATTAAATTAGCTATTATAGGATAATAAAAAAAACTCAATTAAAATAGTAATTACATCGTATTTTTTTAAATATATCATTCTATCTATCAAACTGAGTGACAGAACAATAATTACATCGTATTTTTATTAAATAATAATTACATAGTATGTTTTAAATGCATTGTATTTTTTTAAATATATCATTCTGCTATTTATTTTGAATTTAAACAACTTAAATAAATGTATTGGAAAATTTAGTATTTTACATTTTTTATTTTGTATCCAGCACAACTAACCGTTCTTTTCATTAAAATAATATGACGTACAAATATTATATTATGTTATATTATATATTATATTGTCATCAGGCTATTTCTATCATATAATATATCACATTTTTATACGGTTTTCACATTATATAATTTTTTTGTGTGCAGAGTTCTGTTGTATCATGTAATTATATCATATAATTTTCTGATTTAGATGACCAGCTGTTATCACTTATCAGCCTCACACGATCCAACTTTGGTTTAAATATTACCACTATACCTCTGGAATGAAATTGATTAAATTGAGAAATAATATAATATATTGTAACATCCTAAATTTTGAGCCTACGAATGTAGGAAATAGTCTAAAATGAGCAAGTTACTGAGTCCTTATGAGCTGAAATTCGGAAAATGTAAAAGGAAGGTTAAAGGGTTTTCAAGGACTAAATTGCAAATTGAGCAAGTTCTGAAGACTAAAATATAAATAAAGTTAGAGACTTTAGTGAAATCTTGAGGCCCAGGAATGAGAAATAAAGATAAATATGAGCCAAATGTTATGTTAAAGGCCTCAATGAGGTGAATTATGGGGTTAAGCTAAACCATGGGTAAAATTGCAATTTTATAAAGTTTCAGGTCAGAAAAGACAAAGATGGAAATTATTCCTGAAAATTCTAGAAAAATTGCAGCAAAATGGGAAATGGCATGTTAAGGCCTGTATCCAAAGAAAAATTACGAAAATGCCTTTGAATTGACTTTAAATGAATTTTAAAAATTATGGTACTTTTTGAGGTATACAGTTAGATTTAATTGTTTGAGCCATAAGGAGACCTTAGAAAATTAAGTAATAATAGGGATTCGTGAGTTAAGAGGCTACAAAAAATTGTAAAATTAGTCTCATCTTCAGAAGGGCAGCAGAATGGCTTTAAGAATATTTAAAAGCCAGTTATGCTACTTAAGGATACTTTACAGGAAATTTTAAAAAAAAACCTACTGGTTGAGTTATGGTTTGAAAAAATTCACAGATTTTCTCCAAAATTAAAAGAAGTTTATGGTATGGATAGATAAATTTTTGAAGCCTTGGATTGAATAAAATGCTCCAATCAAATATTAAATAATTTTGTCCCCCTAAATAGGAGACAAAAAAATAAGAATGCATTAATGAGGAGCTGAGTCGGCATGCTGAGTCACCAAAACGCATTTATGACGCCGTTGAGTCATCTACTGAGTCAGCGAGAGATATTTAATCATGTGAGTGTGTTGCGGTCTTCATTGACGATCATGTGAGAGAATGTGTGATGTGATTAACGATCACGGGGTCTAAGACTGGTCCCTTAGTGTTGTGTGGGAAGATAAAAGGGAGAATTACAATGAGGTTCCAATGAAGAAAAGTAATTATAAAAAAATCCCAATAGCAACCTTTGCAATTTGTAATGACAAGCTCTAGAGTAAAAAAATTACAACTTTTGGGATTTATTTTGTAATTATTTTTTTCCTTGAAACCTCATTGTAATTCACCCAAGATAAAATGGCAGAATAATCGTGTTCATTGAGGGTAATTTAAAAATATGATGTTAGCAAAAAAAATCTTTTTTTCTATAATGTTTTAATTGGAGAATAGTTGTAATGTTGAGAAAGTGTTTCAACTGAGAGAAATTCTTGCTTGGTACTAGTGTGCCAACTCATACGCGGTCTGCCCAATAAAAATGTTCCGATTCATATCATTTTAATCTACACAGGAAGCCTACTATTTGCAGTAATCTGTTTTTCCTTTTAAAAAATATAAATGTCTAGGGCTTCCTAATGTTCTTTTCTGCCCGTCTTTGCCCTTTCTCAGATCCCCTTGCCTCTCTCTTCATTTGATCATAGACTCTCTCTCTCTGCCCCCTTTTCTTTTCTTCAAGTACCTAGCATCTAATCGCTGCTAATCTCTCCCAACTATGGTTGAGGGGATGAAAATGCACCTGAAAAAAAAAAAAAGCACTATTATAGTGCGTCCTTCACCTCCTCAATTTCTTCTATCAAATGCTAGTGACAATAGTGGCACATCCTTTATCACCCTGTTAAACAAAAATATGCACTTTTTCATTCTCTTATTAACTTGCGTGCCATTGTCAAGAGGAATCTAGGGAAATTGGTATGCATTTATTCTCTCATTAAGGAGTGAAATAAAAAAAAAAATCCTTTATGAGTCAATTAGCTGTCATTCTTGATAAAATAATCAAACATATAATGAATTCCTCTTTTCAAATAGAGTAAAAAAAGCTCATTTGTTCCTGCTGCTGTTTTTCTAACCGATTCATTTTATAATTTTTAGCTATTTTCAAATTGAGTAAAAAAGTTTTATATGATTGCTTTAATCTAAATAAATGAAAAGTTCTATTTTATCATTTTGATGCAGAGCCCCATAGATTATCATATCAACTAAGTTTTTCATAGTACAGGATGATGGAGGAACCGTGGAAGAGTTATGAATGAGAAGAAAATTGAGACCAAAACTTTCTTTTAATGATATCATAGTCATTATCTCCATCACCATCATCGTCGGTTGAGAAGAAGAGGTGAGATGAAGGATACCATGGGCTTCTATAGTGCTTTCTTCTTCAGTGATTTTTAACCTTTTCACCTTGTGCTTCGACAGTGCTTGCTTCTCTGGTATGGCGGTACTTGAAGAAACGCCGTTCATGAAGGAAGAAGAGAGGGAGAGTCTAACATGAGAGAAGCAAGAGCTGAGAGGGTGTGAAAAAGATCGAAAGAGGAAAGACAGGGGCAAAAGAGGAAATTGGAAGCCCTAGACATTTTTAATTTTCAAAAAACAAAATATTATTAGAAATTAGTAGGCTGCCATGTAGATTAAAATAATATGAGTTGGAGCATTTTTATTGGGCAGACCACAGATAAATTGGTGCACCCTGCAAGAGTTTCTCCACTCTGTTATTATATGAGACTTTTATATGAGTTGAGATTCACTGTTTTTTTGACAGTTTGTTAATATTATTATTTATATTAATTTTTGCATCACTTGATTTTGCAATGATGATGCATTACATTAAAAATATTCATATTGTTAAAAGAATTGACGGGTGATAAGTGTTGCTTTATTGTTGTTGTTGTTACTATTAATTAATATTATTGCTATTGTTCTTTCAGTTTTTTTATTATGCATGTTTATATTATCATTATTATTAATATTAATTTTTACATCAATTGATTTTACAACGGTGATCTATCATTTTAAAAATATTAGTGTTGTTAAAAAAATTGACTAGTGATAAGTTTTGCTTCATTTTCATTATTGTTGTTGTTGCTATTGTTGTTATTTCTTTTTTCTTATTATGCATGTTTGTAGCATAGTATGATAAGATTTAATAATTTATTTAGTAAGATGGGTTAAATGTGTCACTTGATTCATATAATATGATGACTAGTTAGAAGGAAGATTTATCTTGAATTACACAATTTTACTAGTGTTTGTAACTGGTCCTTTACTAAATTGTTTGAGTAACTTATAAGTGCAGATACCACGTACTTGAAGAGGCAACATGAGTTAATAAAAAATTAAGTTAGGAGGGATTAGATATGCTATGGCTGATATGTATAGGTCAATTTAGAACATTCGAGGCAATATGCAAAAGCCATAATTTCCAGAAACTAGGAAGTAGACTTTCAAGTGATTGAGCACGACCCCAACACGTTGGCAGATTCACTTGCCAAACAAGCACTGAACTCAACCTGCGGATTTGCAAATATACCTGACGAAGGTCCTCATGGAGCCTTCTTGCTTTGGACACGAGCACTGAATCCTTTTTTGGTCTTTTCTTTTTCATTGTATCAAAAAAACAAAAAATCAGCTACTTTCGTTTTTTTCGCCAACATCAACTACTCTTTCCCTACTTAGGCTATTTATAATTATTGTTATTTTTCAAGAAATTTTGATAGTTTTATAAATTTTTTGACTTTTGACAATTTTATATATAATTTAGCTACTGCAAGTTTTTGCAGCATTAGTTCACTAATAAATTATCACCTCTTCTAAGTTTTCAATTTAACAACTAAATTATTTTGATTCAGCTATTTAACGATTGATAATTAATTATTATTTATTTTTAAAAAATTATAAATAAATTTTATCCCATGAAAATATTTGTATAATTGAATAAGAGAAACTATTATATTGAAATTGTCAAAATAGGTCAACATTAAACCCAGGAAAACCCCGTCGGTCCAAAGGAAAAACCCCCGAAAACTATTTGAAGCCCCTCTTCATTCCACCCTCCCTGTGCTTCCATTTGAAAATGCAGCAAAGTTGATAAGGCAACACCGACCCGGAGAACTTCAGAGAAATGGCGAACCTAAGGACCGCAATGGACTCTGCCTTCTGGGATCTCAACGTTTCTTCTCCTCGAACCATTGATGGGTGTGCCAAGGCCGTTCCCGGCGACCCCTTTCCAATGGACGCTACCGTCTCAAGCAAAGCTCTTCGTATTCAGCAGTTCTCATGCTTCAGAAATGGCTTTCCTTTGGGGATAGTTCCTTGCCTCTCTCCCACTTCTCAAAAGAGCCTTGGTTCCTTATCTCTTCAGTCTCTCGCACTTAAAGTCTCCAATCATCCCTGGTAATTTGTGCACTTAGTTTTTGTTCCTGTTTTAGAAAATTCTCGTTTCTTATTCTGCTTTGAAGCTATAGCGTTTTTCCCTTTCATTTTTATATATATATATTTTCCTTTCTAATGTCTATTCTGAAGAAAATTAGAAAGCCAATTTGTTCCTGCTTCTTCTTTAGTAGGAAAAAGACTTGTTTTTTTTTTTTTTTGTTCAGTTTCTTATATCTGGCATTCTTATTCAATTCGCTATTAGCTTATGCTTTGTCAACAATGTGCCGCCCAATTACTGAGTTCTTATTCAATTCAGATTGAATTTCAGTTACGAATAATTATTGCTCGCCGAATCATTGAGTGAATCATAGCAACCTTTTATATTGGCTCCTTTACATTAGAAAACCTCCCTTTCCCTTAAGACCTTAACTCATTCGGCCAAATTAAGCAATCTCATATTCAAGTCGTATTATGTGTACCTCACTCCCTTACTTTTCAATGGCATGTTGCCAGAACCAACCCTACATGTTGCTTTAAATTTGGTTTCACTGAAGAAAATTGAGACCAATGGTGTCAAAATTTAATCAAATTCTATCTGGATTGACGTTATTTGCTCTTGAACTTAAGCATACATTTGACTTCTTAGACTTGCTATTTCATATTTAGTTCTGTTGTGGGCAAAGAGAAACGTTAGTTATGCTTCTTTTTAACCTATCTCTAAAGTTAATCCCCTAGGTTCTGGTAAAAAAAAAAAAAATCACCTAGGTCACATTGATTTCTGTTCTTAAAGCTATCCTCTGTTTTTCATCCTACCTCTCTATTTCTCTTAGTCCTCCATGCGTCAGTTTTTCCCCCTCTATTATACTGAGCATTGAGTGGAGCAAATTGTGTTTTTTACTTATTGCAGTTCTCTACACTGTGAAAAGTTTTCCCCATTGATGTTAGTTGAATTTTCCCATGAATTCTTTTTGTTTATTTTAACTTCCTAATTGATTTATACAGGTTGAGTACTTGTATTCTACTTTCATCTTTTCAATTATGAGCCCATGAACTTGTCCATACAATGAATTCTCAAAGGTCCTTTAAAATATGATCTGTGCATCTAAATGTGAAGCTTGATGGAGCTCCTGGACTTTGGATTTCTGAACATATACTATAGTCTCATTCTTCATCTGGGTAATGGGTGCTTTGAGACTCTAGGATCATAGGCTCCCCGGCTATAGGTGATCATGATTAAAAATGGACAGTTTAATGATATATAGCATCATTATGATATCCCAAGGCTTTAATGTTCTTATACATGCTTTTACATGACAATTTTGAATATAGGTGGCTTGGGCTGATTGGACAGTTCCGTCCCAGGAAATTGTTTGCTGACATCAAGAATGAAATCTCTAATGCTGAAGAATTCGAGCTCTCCACAGTCAAGGATGTCGCAAAGCATTTTATTGACAAGTCACTCTTTTCATTTGGATTATTCTCACAGTATTCTGTTTCTGACTCTACATCCATTCTACTTTCCATGGAGGGTCATGGTGAGAAAAAAAGAGGTCGCAACAAAATGATGATTTACCACCAGGCATGAATTTCAATTTCTTGTCTTTTTTTTATTTTTTATTTTCCTTGTTTTGATGGTTGAACATATAAGGTATCCTACATGATTCTCATTTGTTGATTATTATTTTTTCTTGTTAATTTATAAATGATTTCCCTTCCTTTATGCAATTGGATTGTGCTGACTACTGCCTTGTTTCTTAGGACAGTTTTTATGTTAAAACCTTTTATATTAATGTGAAATTTTTCTTTCATAAAAAAATCTATACTGTACTATTTTGTGGGAGTTTTTGTGAACAAAGTGTGCAAAGCAGTCAAGAAGTTAATTGAAATTGAATTTAAATAAATTTAGATATTTTTGTTTGATTCCATTTTGGTGTTTTGTTGCCCTTTTGTCTAAAATTGTCATTTTGATTTCATAAAATTTTTGAAAGGAAGGCTTAGGCTCTTGGGTTTTCTGCGCTGTAATCGTCCTTGTCAATTGTCAATTATTTAATCTATAAACGCTCTTCAGACAGATTAATTCTCCTTTATAAACCTCTTTGAAAATTTCAAGTTCCCTTTGAGAAACATTTTTTCATATCAATTTTTAATAGTTTAATGCTATTAAGTATTAATACACTTCCAGCTTGTTGAATTTTACAAATCTGTTTTTCCTTGCGTGTCTGGTTTGTGTCCAAGTTGAGCTCCTTCTATCTTTAAAAACCCTGTTGAATATTTTTCTGAATGTTGAGCATATTCTTAGAATGTGGAATAGAATATGGTAGCTGTGATATTAATGCTAATCTTTTGCATATTTCGTTATAATAGATCTCTTGAATTTTCAAGTAGACATTTTGTAAGTTATTAGCTCTATGTAATTATTATTTGTGATCATCGTCTCTTGTTTTAAGGGACTCTCCTTCCCACATCTATGGAGCAATTGAAAAGTATTACTGAATTGATAAGTTCATCTTGTTATGTATTGATTCTGGGACCCTGTTTAGGATATTCTATTTTATCTTCTTTCTTTCTTTTTTTTTTTTTTGGGTTCATTCCTTCACACATAATGAAACTATCTTCTAGGGAAAATTAAAAAGCAAAATCATGGCGAGTAATCCCTTGATATTAGTGTAGATGTTATTTTGATGGGCCTAAGAAATGTTGGTGTTGAACTTACAAGTGGAGAACTAAGAGAGAAGAGCCCAGCCCAGATCAAAATGCACCAAAGGAAGAAGGGCAGAATGGTAATAACATGGGGAGTAGTGCAGGTTAATGATCTATTAACAGTGTCAGGTAGTGGGAGTGCGTTTAAGCTATATAGGGCAACTTCGTAGAGGGACAATTGAGGATTGTGTGAGGAAAGGGGCTTTGGTCTCTTGAATACCAGACCAAGAGTGTCTTGTTCTTTTTTTTTTTTTTTCCCTTGTTGTTTTCCAGTTCTTTGTGGGAGCCTTTCTCCTAAAAGGAGGCGATATACAGCTAGAGAAGGTTGTTGAAGAGGTACAAAGGAGGCAAGTAGAGATGACAGAGAAGCTTATTGGAATGGATACCATCGAATCGCATTTTGGAGCAACTTAACGAGTTTCTTACTGCTTTTATGGTTGCCAATCAGGAAAGACCTCAAACGAAAGATGAACCAGAGATGCACGGCACTAGGGTACATGAGGAAACAGGGCAGAATGATGCCTCTGAGTACCGAAAATTGGAACTGCTTATCTTTTCTAGAGAAGACCCACTTCGTTGGATATTTTGGGTAGAGCACTACTTTACAGTTAGTGGGGTAATTGAACTAGAGAGGCTTGACGTGGAGGCTGTTAGCTTGGAGGGCAAAGCTCTTGTGTGGTTTCAATGGCTCAAGTCTGGTTCACCTGTTGGGTCATGGCGCAAGTTCAAGAAGGAATTGATTGATCGATTCCACTATCATCAAAGAGGAGATGAATATGAGCAGCTGTTAGCCCTCAAGCAAGAAGGGACGGTCGTGGAATTCAAAGAGCATTTTGAAAGGTTGTCCGCACCATTAGAAGATGTGCAAGATGATCTATTGATGGGGGTGTTCATAGATAGCCTCAAGGAAGAAATCTGCTATGATGCTAAACTGATGTGTCCTTAGAACCTGAAACAATTGATGAATCTCGCTAGCAACGTGGAGTGTAGGAACTGAGTGAAAGAGAAATTAGAAGAGAAGAGAAGTAAGTCGATGAAGAGCAACATAGGTAGGTGATGGAATGATTTTAAACCCATGATTCCCAAATTCAATACAGTGGAGACATTAAAGAGTTTTGGGTGGCCGGTGATCACTAAAGAAGCCATAACCAAAGTGTCTGAAGATGCCAAGAAAAATTTCTGTGCGAATGCTGACCTCAAATTTGTCAGCCATGAGCAGTTAGGGTAGCAGTGCAACGAGGAAGAGGTTATCGAAAGCAGAGATAAACAGGAGAAGAGAATTGGGCCTATGTTTCAATTTGGAAGCCTAACCACAAGTGCAAAAATAAACTACTCCAGTTGATTATCCTAGAAGAGGATGAAGAAAGCCCAAACCATAATTATGACAAGGCCTAGCACGCAAATAAGAACCCAAAAGAAAAGACATGGCTTCTCTGGAATTATCCATGACCACAGCAATCAGGCTCACAGGAAAAAGGACTCTTAAGATGACAGGGGTCAGTCACGGGAAACAAGTACTTGTGTTAATTGACTGTGGAGCCATACAACTGGCAAACTTACTAGTAGCAGTGCTTGGAATCGCAACATGTTGCATGCAACCCTACTCCATCACTATAAGAGAATGACAAAAAACCACCTCCGATGTAAAGTGTCTAGAGATCAGGCTAGAAATCTAGGGCTTGGAAATAAACCAACCCTTCTCCCCCTTTAACCTAGGCAATGTCGATTTAGTCCTTGGAGTTGAATGGTTGGAATCATTGGGAGAAACCCAAATCAATTGGCGACAACTGTATATGAAGGTTAGGGTAGATTGACGCTAGGTGTGTCTCCAAAGAGATCTAGCGTATACTCAGACTTCAGCAACTCTCAAGGTCTTGGAGCATAATGAAGAGATGGAGCAATCTCTAAATGATGAAGAGATGGAAAATATCCTCTGTGAGTTCCCAGAAGTTCGTGTGCCTATAAAGGTTCTTCCCTTATAGAGAACTCAGGACCATGCCATCAAAATCAAAGAAGGGGCTTAGCTCACAAACCTTCGGCCGTATCGCTATAGGCATGCTTCGAAAACAGGGATTAAGAAATTAGTCAAAGAGGTGCTCCAAGCAGGCATAATTCAACCCAGCGCCAGCCCATGTTCGAGCTCGCTGCTGCTGGCTAAGAAAAAAGACGGGAGCTGGTGATTTTACGTAGATTATCAAGCCCAGAATCAGACCACTATACCTGACAAATACCTCATAACAGCCATCGGTGAGCTGTTGGATGAGCTTGAAGGAGCAACTATATTTTCCAAGTTAGATCTCAAGTCGGGCTATCACCAGATTCTGATTAAGGAAAGAGATGAAGTGAAGACTGCCTTTCAAACTCATGATGGGCATTACGAATTCAAAAGTGATGCCATTCGGTTTGACAAATGCTCCCTCTACTTTTTAGTCTCTTATAAATGATTTTTTTAAAGAACTTTTAAGAGAATTTATTCTTGTATTTTTTTGATGATATCCTTGTTTATAATAAAGACAGGAAATCATATAAGGAGCACTTTAAGATGGCTCTGACATTGCTTAAGCAGAACCAAATGGTGGTCAACTGTAAGAATTGTGTTCTGGGTCAAACTTAAATTGAATACTTTAGGCACTTAATATTTGCTGAAGCAGTCAAAGCTGATCCAATAAAAATTACAGCAATGGCATAGTGGACAACACCAACTAACCTAAGGGCATTACGTGGCTTTCTAGGTTTGATAGGTTATTACTGAAAGTTTGTGAAAGGGTATGGCAAAATTGCCGCCCCTTTAACTCAACTGCTAAAGAAGGATTCTTTCAAATAGGATGATAAGGCCTCAAATCTGCCACGACAATCCTCCTCATGCTTACTGTAGCCGATTTTAACTCTCCCGTTGAAATAGAAGCGGATGCATCCGAAAAAGGGATAGGGGCAGTCTTAATGCAGATGGGGCATTTGATTACTTTCTTAAGTCAGAAATTGTCTAAGAGGCACCCCAATGCTCAGTCTGAGAGAGAGCTTATGGCTATTGTATATGCTGTGAAAAAGTGGCAACATTATCTAACTAGTTACCCTTTTGTCATCAAAACGGACCAGAAGGCTCCTAAGTATCTTTTGGAATAGTGAATAGTTGCTCCGGATCAAAAGAAGTGGGTCGCTATGCTGATGGGTTACAGGTTTCAGATTCAATATAAACCAGGCAGAGCAAACAAGGTGGCAGATGTCTTATCAAGACAAGAAACTGATCTAGAAATGTGTGTTGTTTCCTTACGACAGTATGAGGGTGTAGCTGAACTAGAGCAAGAAATTGCTCAAGACGCAGGTTTAAAGGAAATGACGTAGCAGCTAATTCAAGGCAAAGAGGGCCCAAAAGGGAACACTTCGAAAAAGGGAGTGTTATTCTATAAAGGCATATTAGTATTACCCATAAACTCTACAAAGGTGAAAGAGCTCGTTCAAGAATTCCATGACTCTCCTATGGAAGGGCATTCGGGCTACTTAAGGACTTACAAGAGGCTGTCAGCAATGGTGTACTAGGCAGGAGTGAGAAAGGATATACAAGATTATGTAGCTTAATGTGATGTATGCCAAAGGAACAAGTACCAAGCTTTAAGTCCCGCAGGGTTATTGCAGCCATTACCTATACCAAAAGCTGTTTGGGAGGATATAAGTATGGATTTCATTGGGGGATTACCTACAAGCCACTGATATGAAATTGTGTTGGTGGTGGTTGATAGACTCACAAAGTATGCCCACTTTCCTTCTCACACCCTTATGATGCTAAGGCTGTGACAGAAGCTTCTACGAGGGAGATTATAAACTCTATGGCTTTCCAAGCACAAATGTATCTAATCAAGACCGTGTCTTTATTAGTCAATTTTTGAAGAAGCCTTTTAACATGGCGAGAACTACTCTCAAGTACAACTTATCTTGCCATCCGAAAACGGTTGGGCAAACAGAAGTGGTCAATCGAAGTTTGGAAACCTATTTGTGGTGCCTTGCTGGTAGTACTCCTAGGAAGTGGTCTAAGATGCTATCATGGGCGGAATATTGGAACAATACCACCTATCACAGTGTCACGGGTATGATACCTTTTAAAGCTCTGTATAGGAGAGATCCTCCTACTGTTCTCAAATGGGCAGATCAACCATCAAGGATGCAGGAGGTTGAGAAGGAGCTGCAAGAGCAAAATCAAGTGTTGGATGAGTTGAAAGTGATAAGCACCGAAGAGAGATTGAGTTTCAGGTAGGTGAATTAGTTTGCCTGAAAATTAAGCCCTATAGATTTAATTCACTTGCTAATAAGCCCAATGAGAAGCTTGCTCTGAGGTATTATGGCCCATATACTATCTTGGAAAAGATTGGAAAGGTGGCATACCGGCTGCAGTACCTTCCACAGCAAGAATTCATAATGTGTATCACGTTTCACATGTTAAAAAAGCCCTCAAGAGTTCTGTCATTGCTCAACCACTTCCAAAAGGACTAATTGAAGAGATAGAGCCCAAGTAGAACCTGAATTAGTTAAAGACACAAGAAGAACCAGTGAAGGAATTTTGCAGCTATTAATTAAATAGAAGGACCTTCCTGAACATGAGAACACCTGGGAGAATATTGATGATATTCGAACTTAGTTCTCACATTTTCACCTTGAGGACAAGGTGTGGCTTGCAGGAGGGGGAAATGATAGGCCTAAGAAATCTTGGGGCCGAACTTACAAGAGGAGAACTAAGAGAGGAGAGCCTGGCCTAGATTAGAGCTCACCAGAGAAGGAAGGGCAGAATGGTAATAACATGGGAAGTAGTGAAGATTAATGATCTGCTGACATTGTCAGGTAGTGGGAGTGCGTTTAAGTTAGATAGGGCAACTTTGTAGGGGGACAATTGAGGATTGTGTGAGGAAGGGGGGAGGGGGGTCTGGTCTCTCGAATACCAGACCAGGAGTGTCTTGTTCTTATTTTTTTTCCTTGCTGTTTTACAGTTCTTTGTGTGAGCCTTTCTACTAGAAGGAGGTGATATCTATCTTATTCTCTCATTTTGCAGTAGTAAAGGGAATACTAGGCTATATTTTGACCCATAACATCATTGTCTTAAGTTGGGTCTATCATATTTTAAAATGGCTTTTGTGAATTTCCTCTTATTTCTCATATATGTTTTGTCTTTAAAATTATTCATTTACTATTATATGAATTATTTCATGTATTCTACAAGATGTTATAGAATTGCATGGCATGTCCTAACTTTTCTTCCCCCCCCCCCCGGGGGGTTTCCTATTATGGTGTTTGAGCATATACTGAGACACCAAACATATGTGGTATACAGCTTCCTGATCATGACATCACATTGGAGGCTGCATGGCCTCAACTATTCATTGACCACAAAGGAAATTACTGGGATGTGCCTGAGTCCATATCCCTTGATTTGTCATCCCTAAAGTCTGATTCTGGACTCCGATATCGTTTTGGGATACATAAAAATGGTGGTTATCCTGAGGCAGTAAATGCCATAGACGGCATCCCACCACTTTCATTGCTGCCTGGGTTGTGCGCTAAGGCTGCCTTTTCTTATGAGAAGATCAAGTACCTCTGGAAAGACAATGAGGTTGCAGAAAGTCTCAAGCAAACAATAGATAAGCCTGCTACTTCTTATCCCTATGATGTGCGTCTTATGGAACCTCAGTCAGCAATATCTGGAATTATTGGTAATTTCTTTGAATTCATGTTATCATAACTCTGAGATGAGAAATTGAATGTTCACCTAGCTATATGCAGCTTTGTTTTGCTTATCAGTATGCTTCATTTGCTTATTTAAAAATTAAAATGTTCTTTAAATATGATTATGCTATTTGTTTTCCCTACTTTTCCAATATTTCCATATTGAGTTCAAAATTTCAAGGTTGCCTAGACTGAATTATTTTGACAAATATCAAAATTTAGAAGATTTATTCAGAGTAATTTTTCTGTAACTTTCTCACTACTGCTGTGATGAGTCTCATCAGAGATTCCGGTTTCAGTATTTACTCTTGTTCCACAGCATGTCTACTTATTTACTGTATACAAAATATTAAAAAGAAAGTGTCCATTTGTAAAGCAGTGTTAGATCACTTATTTACATGTACACTAGTGGACACTTCACAAGTATATGGTTTTCCGTAAGTTTGTTGATTTTGGAAGGATGAAAGAGCAGGCTGCACTTTGGCAGTGTGTTTCTGCAGGGTTGCGGTGTCTCTGGTTTGATGGGATGGGAGTTTCAATGAAATGTCTCTGTCCCATCTTGTGAGAAATAGCTGTATGTCACCCCATGCGGATTCCATAATTTTTCCCTTAATTACATGTTTTACCTTTCTTAACCATTTTTGGTATACTTATTCCCAAGTTCTTGGCGATTATAATATGGCTTTTTTGGGCCCAAGAATAGAGATATGATTATTTTTGTCATGCTAATGGTTTGCAATATACTGTAGGTGGTGCCTGCACTGCCTGGATTTGGGATGAGAGGAGCTATTCAAGCGTTGATTCAAGAGAAGATCTGGAAATGTCAAGACCGAGCATGAGGTCTCCATTGAGCGGCGATTTATTTGGTTCGGTTTGCTATACTTTCCAGCACGGAAAATTTACAAATGATTATGGCGATTTGACAAGGTTAGACGCTCGTCTAGATATTTGCTCAGCTTCAGGCTTTGCCAAGAAGGTTTTGAATGGTATAAGAAGTTATGCTGATGTTAATGAACTTCCATCAGCCTCACCTCGGCTAAATTTAACCTTTCAACAGCAGGTATCTCCTTTTGCATTTGTCTTTTAATCAAGTACTGTTCAGTAATTAGATATCATTTGGCTCAAGCCAAAACCATGACAGAATAGATATCTCCCATAGAATCATCCGCATCCGTTTGTAGATCCAGTAAAATAAAACACCCGGTATTTGTTGTACAAGAGACTAATTTTGTATGATGTGCTCCCTCTGGCATTGGATATAAGAGACATTGAAGAGAGTTGTTTTGGTCCAAAATATGAGAAATTGGTTATGTCTAATGAACTAAGTAATTGTTTCCACTTCTACCCATCATTATTTAGGAGTTTTAATTGCCTATCATTAAATTAAGGGTAGAGATTTAATCATTGAATGGAGGGCATTTCTGGGAAATAATTTTCATTTCCAACAAATTTAAGGAGACAAACTGATTTTAACTACTTTCTTAACACCAGTGAGTTAGTTATATGTCCTTATATTTTAGATCGAAGGGAGTATTTGGTAAGAAACTGAGCTGCAAATCCGTTGGCATTATGGGCTTGGTTAATTTTTTGAATTTGAAAAGTGGGGGCGATGTTCAGCGTTAAAAAATGAGTGCTAGTTAACTGGTATGCTGCTGATAATGACAATTAGTCGATACATGTACTTGAAGAGAGAATGATATTAAAGATGATAACTAAGTATATATTTCGCACCATATCTTTATATTTGTCTTTTATTGATATCTCTCTCTCCAAATGCTTTATTTGCATTCATTATTGTGAATGTAAAACATCTAAATTGGTAGAACTAGAAAACGGTTTCTCTATGTGGCACTACTTTGCGCATATAAATTGTGATGCGGGTCTTAATAGTTAAATACTAATTGACTGAGTATAGTTGTGCTTCAGAAAGTAAAAGTACAATGCGAAGCTCATATTTCAACTTCCTCCTCGTAGGTCGCTGGGCCGATCATCTTCCGGACAGATTCCAGAATATCCCTTGAATCTTTCTCCAAGATGTTTCAGATGGAGGATTATGTTTGCAGCCTGAGCTACTCCTTCAGGATGTTGCAGTCTGGTAAGGTTGTTGCTTGGTATTCTCCAAAGAGGAAAGAAGGAATGGTCGAGTTGCGTCTATTTGAATTCTAAAGCACTTGTAGTCCTCACTGTCAGCTCTTTTTCATGTAAGAATTTTGCAGTTGGAAGTTAGCCCATTTGTTTATTATTTTGCTTATGCACAGCTGTAGTGTTCTAGGTTAAGTTAACATCATTTATTGGTTAAGCCATAATTGGTAATTATTAACTCCCCCAAAAAAGATCCTGTGTAGCTGGATTTACACATGCAGCAAGTTTTATCTCACTAAATGAAATCGGTCACAAATCTTTGAATATATTCTAAGCGGACATATATTATTCTTATGTATATGGCAATTACTAGTATTATGAACTAGACCAAATATCGTCTCCAAACGGGGGGGAGTGCATATATTGTTGTCATGATCTTTAGGACTTAGGTGATTTTGTTTCTCATTTAGCCAATAGAGTACGATAGTACGACTTTAGGAATGGGAGATTACATCCAAGGACCTAAATAGGAGGTTGCAGAATTCAAAAGCCATAATATTGATGACTTGTTATCATGTTCCATTGGAGGTTTTAGGAAGTTGTTGAATTTTATTAGTTAAAGGCTAAGATGGTAAGTTTTCTCAAATTTACTAATTAAAATTTAGTTACAAGTAAAACTAATTATTTTGGTTCTTGAAAATTAATATATTTTTAAGCCGCCTATTCAGATTCTTTATAAATATGCTAGCAAGAACGAATTGAGTGGGTAGAGAGAGATAAAAAGAAACGATACGTACAGTATAATGATACCGTCAACATGATACTGGATTCATAAATGCAAGATGATATTCAATTTAAAATTCTACTGGAATTTATCGTTCAGCAAACTCAACCCATCACAGTTGTTTTTGGCACGTAGCCCATCACAAGGCGATCCATTTGATTGAATTGAATTGAGTCCAACAAATGGATATGAATCAAACAAAATTGCCTCTAATTTTGGGCTAAGGATCATATTGAGCCGAATAGATAGGTCTAAACTACTCTAAATCAAACCAATTATTATCCATCATGTGAAAAAATCAAAATACTAAAATGAAACGAGTCATTAAATCAGTCAAAAGTTTAAGGATTAGTAATCTGACCAATCTAACCATAATCAAAATAATATAATTAAATTAAAATATGTATATAGTTGTATATAATCTTAAAAAGAATGATATTTAAATAAAAAATATGACGAATTACTATTTTCTCACACATCATTTGCAAATAGCGAAAATATAAAATTCGACACAGTTCATTTGTCTGACCAGTTGAATTTCAACATGATAAATTATAGCCATTAAAATTTTGGATCAAAAATCAAAGCAAACCAAATCAAGTTTGGGATTTGTTTTTGATCATCCAGGAGCAGGACGACATTTTGGATAGCATCAATTGTAATGGAACAGTACGGCCATCCATCACATGTTGCCGATAAAATTAAAACGCTTCGTCCTGTTGCTACCATGATTGCTTCATCGTAATGCCATCCATTTCCCTGCTCTCAGCAGCAGCGCACCAAACCATACATTTCGAGTACTTGAAAAATGTACACAGAAAAGTAGAAGTGAAAATACCACAAGAGGTCCATTTTGTACACATTCTTTTTTCAGAACTGCCGCCATTGACTACAAAAAGTAGAATAAAGTTTCAAATCACTTCTGCCATCTAAACTGTACTCTTGAATTATTTTTATATATTTTACCTCATCTTATTTATGCATTTTAATGATAATTTTGAGCTTGATTTATTTGAATTTTCACCTAACCCAGACTATCAAATCTATTTGAATACTTTAAAATGACAAATAAAGTTAAGCTTGTCTGAACAACTTAAATAACACCATTAAAAGATGTGCAAGGCATCGGTTCGTTCCATGCAATACACACTTGCAAAATTTCAGTTGAGTTAACAGACTTCACAAAGCAAGAATCAACTGCGCTAAAAACTGGAAAGTATCCTTTGTTTGATAGAATTTCCTGAGATGTAAAAACATTGAGCCTGCTCAGTGCTGCTTGTCATAGAATCAATGGCCAAACTCTACTCAACCACAGCCAATAAATCACTTGCTTTACAGAAGCAGTGCTTTGCATCAGTCCCCAAATCCACCTGACATCATTACACCACACAAGCATTAATGAGCGTTCATAAATAATGAGAGGAGCAGCCAGGATATTAACATTGTAGTGGATTTGAATCTTTTTAATTTCATATAACGCCTCAAGTAAGAAAAAGGAAAGACAGATAACAAGTGCAAGAGCATGAACCAAAAGACCTCAAGCTGACCCCCAAAGAATTTCCACCATAAGGTCATACCTAGTTGCCTAATTAGGTTCTTTTTATAGTCATTATACTACAACATTCATTTCCAAAAAATGCAACGCTGAACAGACTAGGGCCTTGAAAAAGAAAAGGCCCTGATAATGCTAGCAATTTACAGCCAAAACAAGAGAAATAAATTTTTAAAAAAAAAACGACAGATATAGTTTGGAAGGCTATTGATTATTTCACCAAATATTTGGTGCTCACCTGAGAAATTAGGCATGGTTTGGAAACTACTCTCACCTATTGTTTAATTTTTCATAAATGAATTGCACACTTTATAGGTTCTTGTCGGAAATGGGCCCTAGGAAGAGGCCCACTCATCCTATTAAACCTAGAATCCATCACAGCTATGTATTCTGATTTCCTACCCGTTAGAGAACTAATCCTTAGGCGCTAATTTAGAGATTACAGAATATGTTTCTTTCCTGTTTTACTTCCTCATTAAATCCGGAGGATTTCATGCGATATGCTGAATCACTCCTCTCCCTATATGTATCTCTCAAATCTATGGAATAATACACAGCTTTTCTGTACACAAACTCTCAGTTCTGAATATTACAACTTGTCGTAAGTTCTATTATGCATTTATATCAATATATGGGTTATATTGATGCGATGCCAAGGACCTCAGACGGTGGGCTTTTTAAAAAAAAAAAAAATCAGTAATATTAGTTCCTAATTATTTCTGTTGGGTGTATTCAAACAAAGGTCAGTGGGGAAAAAGGGAAAATGATACTTAAGGTCCCATCATTTATAATTTATATTATGAGCTGTTAAGGATCTCAAAATTCCTCTTGAAGTATAAAATTAAATTACCATTGGTGTTTCATAAAGTTCCTACTCATCCTTTCTAATCTAGTCTTCAAAATGCTACAGAAGTGTGTTCATTCAGCAGTTTGAGGGAAAAAAATTAATTAAAAAAAAAAAACCCTCACCTCATAAGCTGAACAGCTTTACAGCCTAGATTATAATCAGCTTGACCAAATGATCCAAGTTAAAGCCAAGAATAGCTTTAAGGCTTAGATGATAACCAGCTTCATTCAATAATTTAAATGAGTTAAAGCCAAGTAAGCCATGCCACTCACCTCATAAGCATTTATGTCTGAGAATAAAACCTGCAAAATAATATTGATTAGCCACATCAAAAACCATACTCCTACCCAAGATGATCAAAAGACAATAAAATTCCTCCCTTATTCTGAGGAAGAAATCTAAAAATATACAATTGATAACCTTACACAACTTGACAAAGAACTAATGAGGCAGAAATTATGGGGCAAAAAAAAAAAGTGATGGACCCATAACTAATACAAGGCTAAACCACATGGAATCTGCAAGCCGAGAGTGAGAGAGGGAGTAATGCATGTATTGTGGGGTTTAGAGGTCAAAGAAGGCACACAACCAGTGAGTATGTGTGCAGAGCCTGGCCTCTCAAATTTCTAGGAGTACTGTGTTCTTGTATGCTTTTATGTTGCCCAAAAATTAGGTATTCTACTTAGACCTACATTCTGACGATTTGGTTTTTAAATCAAAATGGGAAGCCAATTCAATTGATTGATATGAAGTCTTACATAACCATCCTATCATCAATAACCACCTTATAAACATATAGAGGTATATCATCATAGATAAAATAATCAAGGGCACTTACTTTGGCTAAACTAGCAAGCCTACTAGTGTAAACGTCAACAAAACTTTGAAATGTATGATTTCATAGGAATTATCATTTAAGTGTTGAAGAAGATGCCTCTAAAAGTGAAGACAAAGCACAACAATTTTATCTTTTTTGAATGTAATGGTAGTTTTAGGAAGTAGGTTAACTGTTTTCTTGGTAAATTTCTGTCTCAAGCCAAAATGATCTAAGAAAACTTTGTCTCACTTAAAGAACAAGTTTTTAAAGATTTAGAAATTGAGTTTTTCAAACTTAACATGAAAAAATGATTATTGTGTTACATTCTTCTACTAATGTAATTGTAGGTGTTTACCAATCATTTTTCATTTAGAATTGTTCTTTCTACAATTTGGTTTACCTTTTGGACAACATATTCATTTTATTAGTGTTATTCGTTTACTGTTGATCAAATCCTTAACGTTGATATAGTAGTAAACGAATAACGAGTCAAATTTTTATTCCTCTATTGAGCGTTATTCGTTTATCACGATTGCTTCACAAAGTTACTTTACTTAAATTCTTATCCGTCTGCTCTTAAGTAAACAAATATTGAAGAAGTTTGGAATTAACCTAGTATATCTTTAAGTTAGTTGTGGAGTTGTGTTTTTAAATCTTAGTAAATAACTATTTTAGTGTAAACAATTAGTTGTGTTCTTGCTCCCGTCAAAAAACTTATTCTTTTACTAAACAATATTAATCTGCTCGTGTACTTAAAATTGTGATTCTACAAAACTCGGTAGACATTTGCTTTGCTTTATTCATTTATCATGCTTTCTGGGAAACTTGAAGAACACAATTGTGAGTTTACTAATGGTTAGTCATCCACTATCATACTTCTAAGATGAAACTCAGGTTTAATTTAGCTCGTTATTCGTATACCAGTGAATAAAATAACCATCAAAAACTTTTATGCATGTTAGACTTGTGTAAGAGAATTCATTTACCCCATTATTCATTTACTGCTGCGTTGCTTTTTCTGACAAGTGCAATTAGTGTTTCACCTAATGATTAGCTTTGATGAGTGACAGCTAAATCTTATACCCTAACAATTAGTTGCTCAAAAAACTATAAACAAAAGCACCATTTGAGTCTGAGAAAACAAATTTATGATAATAGAAAAGACAGTAGAAAATATCAAGTGAGAAGCTTAGAGGCTAGACATAGGTTCGAATGGCAGAGCTGAATTAGGATAAATTTGGGTAACCGGCTATCCTTCAATTAGCACATTCTATGGCAAAGTCTTCATTTGAGTAAAAAAAAAAAGTAGGCAGTTCCATCAAAATTAGCAAATGGGTGGACCAATGATGTGATATTATTGATGACACAGATGTTCCCAAAATGAATGGACCAATAATGTGATATTATTATACTACATGAATCATAAGATTGTTTCATAATAATGAAAAGCTAACCTTCTTGCCAGCCTCTACTTCTTGAACCTCTGCACCAGCAGAAATAATCTAAAAATGGATGAAGAAAATTAGCAAATTACGCAGACCATCAAAACAAAATTAATCGAAGAGAACAGTTTTTGGTACTTAGAAGACCAAAGGGTTCCAAGTCTGCTTACTTCTCCCATTAGATATCGCTCAAACTTAACAGCAGACTTTGGCAATAAAACTCCACCAGTAGTTTTCTGCAGCAAAGTACAATCATAAATTAGCCACAGAACATGGCAATGGTTTTCAATATGTCAAATGGGAAAAAATCATATGGAAACTACGGAAACGATATTCAATCCAATTAATGATACCACAAATGATCTAGGAATTCATCCACAGGTACTACATTATTATTGTCAGTCATAATCATCTACACAATATATATGACATTTCCTATTCAGCTGGGGGCAAAAAAAAAAGAGAGATAGGACATTTCCTATTGGATACAACTTCAGTTCATGCAGATACATAACCAAAATAATGTGGATTTCAAAACCTATAGTTATTATTGGGATGGGCCAAAAAGCCCATTTAGATTTACTTCATTATCTAGTTGATTTTTAGTTCCTAAGATCTCGGTGAATATCTTTAGAATTTATCCTGATTGATATCTTTTATTATCTATTTTTAATTCCTTGTATCCGAGCTATCCTGGGATTGATTCTGAGCCTAGGATCGGTGCCTATAAATGTACATATATGTTTCATGAATAAAATAAGTTTTTCTGGGTCAAAACCTCTTCATGGTATCAGAGCAACGGCACCCACGATGATCCAATTTGGCTGCAGGTTGGATCCACCAGGCCAAGGTGGGTCACTCTCATCAGTGCTAAACTCATCAACGACGGTGAATCCGACAACGAACTACCAAGGGTCACCAAAAACCCAAACCTTGGTGATAACCATTCATCGCCTCAATGGCCAAAATTATCTACAATGGGCCAACGGTGTTCGATTGTATGTCACCAGAAAAGGAAAGCTAGATTACCTAACCGTAAAACGAACCAGACCACCAGCGTCAGATGAGAAGAAATACAACTAATGGGAGGCAAAGAACTCAATGGTTCAGTGCTGGCTCGTGAATTCCATGACTACGGAAATAAGCACCGATTTCTCATTATTTCAATATGCCAAAGAAGTCTGGGATGCGGCGCGAGATATGTTTGCCTCCATGAACAATCAAGCCGCAATCCTCGAGATAGAGACAAATCTCGATAATCTCAAGCTCAGTAATCTTACTATCACCAAATACTAGACCAACCTCTTAGTTCTATGGCAGCAGTTGGATTCATATGAGGTCTATGAATGGTCATGCTCTACCGATGCTACTCAGTACACCAAGATAAAGGAGGGAAAAAGAATCTACAAGTTCTTACTTGACCTTAATTTCTCCTTTGATGCAGCTCGTGGACAAATTATGAGTCAAGAACAACTCCCAAGCATTCAAGAGGTATTCTTTATAATAAAACAGGAAGAAGCTAAGCAGAAGCTCTCCTCTCCAAAAATGCCAACCTCAAGTGATGGGGAGAGAGGATAGGAATGGGAGTTTTTTGAGTCAGTTACGACGCCGCTACATGAACCTAAATCCAGTAACCAACCTGTTATTTCAATACATGAACTTGAACCTAGTAACCAACCTGTTATTGCAGATAATCCAACTCCAAATTCTACCCCCAACCTATACCTGAATTAAACACAGAAACAGAAACAGAAACTAAACAGGAAAGGTCAGGAGGAAAGAATGCAGGGCAATGAAGAACTTGAGCATGTCAACACCTCTAGTATTGAGCAACGCCACTATTCAACTCCATCTCTAAATCCTAATGATCTTAGGTGGCCCATTTGCTTGAGTAAAGGGGTAAGAAAGTGCAGTAAGCATCCCATTAGTCATTTTGTGTCTTACGACAAACTGTCTACTACTTTACAAAGCTTTGTTACTAGACTGGATAATAAACAGCTACCAACCAACTTTGATAATGCTATCTGTGATCCCATTTGGAAAAAGGCTATTGAAGAAGCACTTAGTACATTATATAAAAATCAGACACAACAGGTCACCAAGTTGCCGAGTGGTAAGAAGACTGTGGGATGTAAATGAGTCTTTACAAAGAAGTACAATCCGGATGGCTCAATCAACAAATACAAGACTAGGCTAGTGGCAAAAAAGTACTCTCAGACTTATGACATAGACTACCAAGAAACATTTGCTCCTGTTGCTAAGCTCAACACCATTCATATACTCTTGTCATTAGCAACCAACCAAGATTGGCCTCTTCATCAACTCGATGTGAAGAATACCTTCTTAAATGGGGATCTAGAAGAGGAAGTTTATATGAAAATACCTTAAAGACTGCCAGAAAGGGGAAAGCCAGGAATGGCTTGTAGACTTCACAAATCATTTTACGGTTTAAAACAATCACCAAGGGCATGGTTTGAGAAATTCACCAAAGTAATAAAAAGAGTTGGATTTATTCAATGTCAAGCAGACCATACACTGTTTGTCAAACATTCAAGGGGTAAAATGGCCATCTTAATTGTATATGTTGATGATATCATTTTAACATGTGATGACACATTGGAAATAACAAAGCTCAAGAAGTCCCTTGAAAGGAAATTTGAAGTGAAAGATCTAGGAGGATTGAGATACTTCCTAGGCATCGAGGTAGCCCGATCAAAGAAAGGCATAGTAGCCTCTCAAAGAAAGTACACTCTAGATTTGCTTAAAGAAACTAGTATGATGGGTGCAAAACCAACAGACAACCTAATGGAACCAACAAAAAGATTGGACAATAAGGAAGAAGAGGAAGAAATCTCTAGTGACAAGAAAAAAGAAAAAAAGCCAAAACCGAAGAGGGACCAAACACCTGTGGATGTTGAAAGGTATAAACGATTAACAAGTAAACTACTATATCTTCCTCACATTCGCCAAAATATAAGTGATGCGGTAGGAGTAGTAAGCCGTTTCACAAATGAAGCTTTGGAAGAACATATGAATGCTATCTATAATATTACACTATCTCAAAATGACTCCCAGCCGAGGATTGTTCTTTGCCAAAGGAGAATCCGGAGAGATTATTGTATATAGATGTAGACCATGGAGGTTTTCTACCGGACAGAAGGTCAACCTCTGGGTACTGCACTATGGTTTGGGGAAATCTTGTGACTTGGAGGAGCAAGAAGCAAACAGTAGTGTCCAGGAGCAACGCAGAAGCAGAACTAGGAGCAATGGCTCATGGCATGTGTGAAGGTCTCTGGATAATACGTGTTCTAAAGGAATCGAGACTTACTCCAACTAGCTCTATACAACTAAAGAGTGATAGTTTGTCAGCCATTGGGATGGTAAGAAATCCTATTCATCATGAAAGGACAAACCACGTAGAGATCGACAAACATTTTATCAAAGACAAGGAAGACTCAGGAATCATTGAGATTTCCCATGTGCCTTCTCACTGTCAAGTGGAAGATCTATTTACCAAAGCATTGCCAAGACCGTTGTTCAAAGAATTCAGAGGCAAGTTGAGAATGATAGACATCTACTCGCCAACTTGAGGGGGAGTATCGGGATGGGCCAAAAAGCTCATTTAGTTTTACTTCATTATCCAGTTGATTTTCAATTCCTAAGATCTCGATGAATATCTTTAGAATTTATCCTGATTGATATCTTTTATTATCTGTTCTTGATTCCTTGTATCCGAGCTATCCTAGGATTGATTCTAAGCCTAGGCTCGGTGCCTATAAATGGACAGATATGTTTCATGAATAAAATAAGTTTTTCTGGGTTAAAACCTCTTCAGTTATTCTATCATGAATTCTAAATATAGCCTAAGATCTAAAATCACAAAGTTTCTCATTAGGTTGCAAAATGTTGGGCCTAACTTGTCATTTTATAACTACATTGTCAAATTATAAAACATTTCATAATCCACTTAAGCTACTTAATCCTATAATATTTATAATACATCTAGAATAGAATGTATTATTCAGCATGTATAATGAGATGTACATACAAGGGGGAAGAATCAAATGGAAAGAAAAATTCCAGGAACATTACCTACAAGAAACTCTTCACCATTGTCAAAGTTTTTTAAAAAAATAAAAATAAAAATGGAACCTTTATCCCAGTGCACGACTTGAAAGGACAGGCTTTGGAAGAGGATGGTAAGAAATAATCATAATACTAGCATTAAATTAGTATAAAAGAAAGTGGAGAAAAGCAAAACCAATTGCGCTGATCAAATGATTAAGATCATTCAAACAAAAGAAACATATAATAACTGCATTTGTGTATAGCTGTATGAATCTGAAAAGAGAAATCTGTGAACTCCCACATTCATTTTGTTGATTAATCCCATTCAAAAGTTATAAATTACAACAAGTAAGGTTTACCTTCAAGGCAAAATATAACAGGTTGAAAGCAACTTGAATGGGAGCAAAACCATCAAATGAAGCACCACTCCAATATTCGGACTTCGGCAATAAATTTTTATGACTAATTTCTATGTATTGATCTTGAAACTTGCACGTCAAACTATCAATCGAAAAGACTAAACAATCATCCATAACAACATCAAAGTAATGCACCAAATACTAAGATAAGTCAATGTCTTACTTGCGCAAGCTCATCCAAACGAATAAGAACTCTGTCAGCCTGCGGAACCACCTGAAACCCACATTCATAATGCACAGTCAACAGCAAATTGACATTCAAACATGAACTACGAACCAAAATGTTACAGGTGTAGGCACACAACGAGCAAAATAACCAAAAATTACATAAAAACCTTTGCGGGTTCCCATTTCTTCACAACTGCATTAACCCTCAACGAGTTCTTCCGGAAACCTTCAAAATTAAACCCAAAAATGAACAGAGGTTAGCTTTGGAAGGCGAAGAATTCGAAGAGCGGAAGTGTAAGGAAGACATAGCCACAAGTACCTGCAAGTCTGCGGTCAGAGGAAGAGAAGGTAGCCTTAGGCGGGGAAAGAAAAGATTTTGGGAAGGCGAGGATGGAGGAGGCCATGGATAAGAAGCGAGAGTAAGAGACAGACAACGAGACCGCGATGGGGGCCAAGGAACTTGTCCCAAGGATTAAACCCTTTTCCGTACCCGATGTTGCCGTTCCAGAGAGTTCGACGCTAATTAGAATCGCTAATTAGCAATCTTTAAATTTTTACTTCATTTTATGACTCATCGGAGAGAGAAGTTGGGAAGAAAATTATATTAAGTAATTTTGATTTGAGGTCAAACTTGATTAGAGGGTGTTTGGGTAAAAACTAAATCATAATTTTAAAAATATTTTTACAGTATACGAAATAAATATGTGGAAGAGATTGTCTCGTTTTACAGAAAAGTGCTTTTTAAAAGTACTTATTAGTATTGCCAAACACCCCCTAAAACATTCTAGGAGAAAAAAGTAAATAGCATTTTAAGGTGATTAAAATTTTAAAACTGCATATTATATACACATATATAGAGAGAGAGATGCAAGAGATAGCTATAAGCGTGATAGTTTATTTTCATGTTGATAATTAATAAATTTTTAGAAAAATTGCTTAAAAGTCTTCCACTAAAAAACACAAATCTATATGAAATTTGTTTAAGGACCTGAATGCAACATAGTAAATGCAATTAACTATGCACAATCTACCTTTAACTTGGCAAAATGTAATAACGGTTTTTTTAAATCCCAATCAATTAAGTAAACACTTTATTTTTGAATCATTAACCATGATAAAAAATTATAGAACTTAATTAATTTTGCGAGACAAACTATCATGATTAAAAGAAGTGAATGTATTTCATAAATGCCTATATATAAGATAGAAAAGAACAAAATCAAAATCACTTGGAAGTTATTATGAATATTAAAGCGTTACTAAATCACTTCATAAGCAAAACCATGTTAGAAAATGGCACAACTCATCTAACATGGTTGTTTAAAAGCAACCCCAAATTAACAATAATTAATCACCACCAACAAGAATTTGGCCCTTGGACTTACTGAAGCATAGGATATAAATCCGATCATAAGCCCATCACACAAATACTTTTTGACTCATACTTTTCATTTGACTTTCCAAGATATCATGGATGGAGCTTCGAAAGTCAAATCTAACATCCAAGTCATAAGAAAAATCACATGCAATAATCTTAAGTCTTCTACCTTCTACTAGCAAACTAAACCTAGAATAGTTAATCAAAAGTATTCTAAAAAAACAAGTTAAGAATGAGCCTTATGCAGTAATATGTATTAATTCATCACATGACAAAAGAAAGGAAGCTATATAAAGATTAGAGGTCTAATCAGGCCTATGAAGCCTTCTCAAAGAACCTACTATAGAGCGATCACTTGAAAAATATTAAAAACCATGGGGTGAGAGAAATGTCTCAATAACTAATATTCAAACTCATTATACAAATCAACATGTGCTCGATAGGTGTCCGTTAGAGAGGATGTTCACCTAAAAGGGGAGTGGATTGGATGATAATGAAAATTTTAAAACTTTGGTTAAGGAAAGCAAATTGAAACAGAGATAGAATCAAAGCAATATCATCGAAGAATAGAGAAAAACACAATGATTTATGTTAGTTTGGTCTATCACTTGACCTACTTTAGTTCTCAAAGCACCTATGAGATTTCAACTATATCTTCCAAAATTCAATGAGCTCTTAGCACCTTAGTACAGTAATAGCAAATCAGAGTTTCTCAAATACTCTCTCTTACTACCCATAAGGTTGTAACCAACTGAAGATCCCACAACCTTAAGTAACTCAGAGATTAAGTGTATGAAAATTTTTAAAGCTCTCTCTCAAAAAGGTTAATAAATAATCACTAAAGGTCATGGTAAATTGCTTAGAATATGTTAGATATGATGATTAGTTTTGATGATATCAAATAATAAAGCAAAAAGTTTGCATAAATTATTTATCTCATACTTTGACTAACTATTGTACTTAATATCTTGTATAGTTCCCTCAAAAAAAAAGGAGTTATTATGTTGAACTTTGAGTTATAGAGAATGATCAAGAGGAAGAAGAAGAAGAGAGATTAAGAAAAGAAGAACTAGCAAGATCAAATGGAAATATCAAAATTTAAATTCATAAATTTGATATCGGAGGTTACTATACTCAATTAGAAGTTTGAATGGCTCAATCAGAAGGTAAAATACACAAACTGGAAGTTATATCATCATATATTAAGTCACCCTTCATATAAATATTGAAAATAAGCTTCAAAGATGATTTTCATGGGCATTAATCGATAAAGAACTCGAGTAGAAACCTTATCGAGTTTATTACCAAGTAAACATATACCCTGTTACACTCTGTTCTTCGTTTAGCTCTGACACATGTTCGGTATTTCTATAATATCTCTTAAACCACAAATCCGTTTGAGGGGAAACTTAATTCATATGAAACTAGACTCAGAACATGGTTCATGGACACCAAGATCAACTTCAAAGAGTTTCATATAAGAGAGATATGTTGTTCGAAACATTACGGTTAGGTTTAACGCCTCTATTCCAACCTTCAGTCACTGTGACAAAGATAACTTTGCTACTACAATGAATTTTGGGGTGGTTCTTATTGCATTAGAAAGTAGACTCAAAGAGCTTTTTGGGAATAGGTCATTTGCAAAATTAGGAGTTGAATTGGAAGATTCATGATCACTCAAAGTTGACCTTCGTTTTGCTTGAATCAGAGTTCGAGTTTATTGAGGTAAAGACCAAAAGTTCTACATTGATCGATTAAGCTCTTGAGCAACATGCTACTCAAACATGTTATTGAGTAAAAACACTAGAAGAAATGAGGAAATGAAAAGCCTGTTGGAAATTGTGCCCTAGGGGCTAATCATTGTGTTATGAATATTGTTGATTTATGAATTTCGTAATTATGTTATCATATTATTTGCATGTTTACTATGATGACTATCCTTGGATAACTCATGATTTATCCTAAATGTCCCTGGTCGGTCATCTATGTGGGAGCAGAGATGAAATAAGACCAGTATGACTTTGAAGATATATAGAGATATAAATCAAAGTCATAGGCACACGTAAGAGTACAAGGTGTTGGACCGACCAGCTATGAGAGAGCTGCATGGGTTAAGTCATAAGCTTCTCTCATATACAAACCATGTCACTGTGCCCTTTGACCTGAGATCATCATGGATTCCTCCATGAGAAATGCTCAGCTTTGACCTCGTCAAAAGTCACTTTTGACCGAGTGATCATAAAGACTATATTCAGGCTTAGTGGTTTTTCATGCGGAGGGATGTGAATGGTCAAGATGGAATTTGTCCCTCACATTCGTAGAGAAATATTACTGGGCCCCTCGATGAGTGAGTCTGAGAAATGTATGGCCATACTATAATGAAAGGTAGTTTCGTTTCTATACTCAACTACTCAGGGATCGAGAAAGTAACGGTCATGAATAGGAGGATGACATTCTCCATGCCTCATCCATGACCAAAATGTCGTGTGACAAAAGGGACGTGATATGGTTGTATGAAAGGTTACATCGTTCAATGATCCTCATATGATTTGGGTAGTCGTGATGTCTTGCTAGAGACCGCTTACGACTTGTGAGTCATTATAGTTAATGGCCCACTGCCAACTTCATATGGGCCTACAGGGTCGCACACAAAATAGCCCAACACGAGCTATGATGTCCAGATTCGTTGAATCTAAGATATGTCCAGATTCAATGAATAATATAGGGTGGACGTATATATATATATATATTCGTATATATATACATATTATATAAATATAAGAGATATTAATTGTTAGATTTAATTTATAAGGATAAATTAGATCTATATCAATTTTAAAATTGCTAAGATATAATATAATATCTCAAATTTGATTTATGAGAATAAATCAAATATAATTCCGTCATATCTTTATTTTGAATTAAATAAATAGGTGAATTAAATCTGTGGGACGGATTTAATATAAAACATATTTATTTAATTGTTTTCTTATCTGATTAGGCAATATTTGATATTGTATTAATTTCGGAATTAATTTAGGATTAATTTCGAAATTCAATCTCCTTCATAATACCTATAGCATCCTATATATTTGATATTAAGAGCTAGGGTTTTGTGAGTGAGAGTGAAAAAAAACTTGCAGATAAGAGACGGCCAAAAATAGAGAAGGGAGGACGGATTCTTCGAACATAAACCCTAGAAGGACAAGAGGCACTAGCACGTCATTCGTGATTGGAACGCTGTTCGTGTGGATACCAGTAGAGGAAGTCGATCTGAGTTGTCGACTTCGAGCGATAAAAGAGGCGAGCAGAGGCATCCTGAACGGCGGAATCCCTGAGCCACTAAGAAATCGAACACTGAAGGTAATACTTCTTACTACTTGACTTAAACACAATCGGTAGATCCGGGCAAGGGATTGAAAATTTTAAATTTATTTTCCGTTGCGCGTCTTTCAATCCCCTTCAAAGCCATTATCAGTTGTTACTCGAGCCAGTTATCGAGTAAACTAATGTTTGAGTTGATGATCAAGCAACAAGAAAAAAGCCTTGGAATTTCACTTGGGATTATCGAGAATGTTAGCAAGAAGAATAGACTTTAGAAACTTAAACCTTTATCGAGTATGATATCGAGCATAAAGAAACTTGATTATGTTATCGAGCAGTGGAGTTTGATCTTTAAAGAACTCAACTCGATAACATTATTGAGTACACATGTACTCAAGGTCATTATCGAGTAACAAGAGAAGATTTTCAGAAGAGGAAAACTGAAATCGAGAACTTCATCAAGCAACTACATACTTGATCACTTTATCGAGTTCTTGGTACTATTTCTTCAATTCTTCTCTTTTATCTTCATATGTATTATTAAGATGCTCAAGCTATAATCTATCTTTGAAAATCTGAAAGCACAAGTAATCAATAACATTACCGATTAAAGGTTAATCAATAAAGTTATCGAGCTACTGAGGAATATTTTATTTTCTACATCTGAAACTTTATTGATAACATTATTAATTATTAATCGATTGTTTAATCAATCATCAACTTATTTTTGTGCATAACTATCACAATTGCTTTTTAGATCATCTATTCGATCAATCTTTTATCGATAATATGTTCGATTATCATCATATCCTTTTGCATTCTTTTCATATGACTTATTCGATAAAGCTTTATTCAGTTATTTTCTAAATCAAGCTTTTTGCAGTTATTAATCAATCACTTATTTGATCATTTAATCGATCATCAACCTATCTTCATGCATAATTGTCTAAGTCTTCTTTGAACTACCTTTTCAATCATTTATCTGATCAGACCCTTTTCGATTAAATGTTCGATGATCTTACTTAAGGATTGTTTTCACAATAGCTTAGTTTTATCGACAAGACAATCAATCAAGTGATTATCGATCATGTATTTGATCAATCCACAAATACAATTCTTCATGATGATTTTTTTATAAAACATATTTTCATTTTATCTTCAAGCTTTTCTCAACCTTCTTTAATCATATAATTCTCCTTTGAAAAGATACGAAGGCACAAATAAACTTTGTACTAAACTGAGAAGTATTTCCATTTATAAAATCACTTTAGTTATATTTCATCATTTATTAATCACTTATTCTATCATTGTATGATCTATAATTTACTCGATAAATACATATATCTGTTGAATCTATCTCTTTGTTAATTGATCGATAATATGATCGATCAAGGGATTTATCGATAAAGTTATCGAGTAACATTGAAAAGATTTCAATTCCACATTCGTCAAGTTATCAATAACATTATCGAGTAAGCTTGTTCTATGAAGAATCTTGTTATATACCTAGAACTCATGATTTGTGATCTTAACATACACTATCCAATTTATTGTTTCTAAGATTATCAGATACTTATCACTTGATTTGAGAAAAATTATTTTTGGTAAAGAGCCACAACGAATTTATGACGTGAAGAATCAACTTTTGTCAGAAGCTTCCAACGGCTAGTTTCAACAGTCATATTCTTCAAGCCAAACGGGAAGAAGATGCTCAACAGTCAAATGCCCAACATCATCTATAAATAGAAGAGCATTCAAAACGAGAAAAGTAGCAGAGTCTAAGCTTACAACATCAAATGTTAAAATGCCGAATCAACATATTTTCATTTAGAGCTCGAAAAGAAAACTCCCTTTCTTTGTACTTCAAAGACTATAACATATATATTCGTAAGATAGAGAGGAGAGTTTCTCAGATGTGCTTAAGATTCATCTATCACTTTTTTGAGAGAAGAAATATTCAATCTTCATTATCATTATCAGATTGTATCCTTGCGGTGTGTAAGGGTCAGTATTTACCTCAGTGTGAAGTTGCTGTTAAATAGACTGATTAGTCTAAGGATTGTAAGTGACGTCACAAGTGCCCGGATCAAACTTGTGGTTGTAGTGGTTTTCAAGTACCGAAGTTAAACTTGAAGGAGATAGTGGATTGAAAATCTTAAAAGGAGCCTAGGGACTGGAAGTAGGTCATTGAGGACTGAACCAGGATAAATCACAGTTTGCATCTTTTCTTCCTTTACCTCTTTATATTTCCAACTAAACTATTTTTACTACTGTCTCGATTCATTGTTTTTATACTCAGAATTTCTTATGAATTTCATTATATTGCATAAAGGTTTTTTATTTTAATTAACACCCAATTCACCCCCTCTTGGGTGATCAGCCATTCTCACAGTATAGAGCAATGAATGTGAGTGTTAAATTGTGTAGCATGGTACTTCAATCTCTTGTCCGCTTCATTGAATTCTTGCTCTATTTATAGTTGAAGTTTAAATCTATCCATTAGCCTCAAAGGCTTTGTTTCTGTTGAAGTAGAGTGGTGCAAAGTGTAGTAGTTCTCTAACGGTTGAAAGCATTAAATGCTTATGAGAGAAGTCATTTCTCCACGTCAAAAATTCATTGGGACTTAATCATGAAATTAGCAAGCTTCAAAACCATAAATAAGTAATGTAATGTAATTATGTAAGTGTTAGATAACTTAAACAAAACTTCTTAAAGCATTAGAAAGTGAAAGCAAATCAAACTCACACATAATTTAAATGTTTTGACTCTGATAAGTATTTGTGTGAGTTTCTAAAAGAATCGAGAATTTATCCGAATAAGGTTGGGGATAAAAAGATTAAAAGCTCTGACTTGGGTAACTCTTCGAATACTAGTTCAAATTCAGGAAAGGTAAGAAAGGCTTTTACTTGAGTCAACTTGGGAGTCAAACTAGATAGAAGATTGACTTGAATAACATTTTGAATGCTTGTAAGTGAAACTTTAGAAACTTGGAAGGCTTAATTGAAATAGACTTTAAGTATAAAAGGAAAGCCAAATGACTCGAATAAAGCATCAAATAATACATTTTGTCTCTTTGAAAGTTTTGGATCAAATATCCAAATAACAACTCGAATCAGGAATTTTAGATCAATGACTTGCAATGTTGTTTGAATAAAATTGAAGATGCTTTTTGAATAGTTGTTGGGTAACAGAAAAGTGCCAAGTTAAAGAAATCATTTAACTAAAATAGACCAATTGTTGGAAGAAGGTTTTGACTCAAATAGAACTTAATCTTTTGAATAGAAAGCTCTTAACTTCATGTTAGACTAGAAGATCATGTAAGAAGAGGGTGAATTGGGTGATAATTAAAATTTCCAAAAACTTGCTTGAATAAAAGGAATTTAAATGAGAGTAGAGTTAGAGCAATATCACCAAAAGAACAAAAGAACTTGATTTATACTAGTTCGGTCCACCACTTGATCTATGTTTAGTTCTCAAAGCACCTCTGAGTGTTTTACTATAGTCTCCAAGATTAAACTTCCTTTTAGTGCCTTAACACAATAATTGCATTCTCTCAATCGCTCTCTCTTATTTTTCATAGGGTTACAACTCACTCAAGATTACCACAATCTTAAGTAAGTCAAAGATTGAATAATGAAAGCTTATAAGTCTCTCTTAAAGAGAGTAATGAATGATCATTGAAGCACAAAGAATAACTTAGAAAAATAGAGAAATAAATATGAGTAATTAGTTTTATAGCCTCGTAGCTTAAGTTGGTTATTCGCTTCATTGAATGCTTGCTCTATTTATTAATTACTCTCCAAATATGTCTATTAGGTTCAAGAGCTTTGTTTCCATTGAAGTAGAGCGGTGCAAAGTGTGTAGCTTTGCAACGGTTGAATGCATTTAATTCTAACAAAAAGCTAAGCTTTAACCCTTATATTAACATACTTAAAACTAGTTATAAGTTATCTAAAACAATAGCATAGGAAGCTTTAACTTGATCAAAACTAGTCAACAATTAGAGCAAACAAATCAAAGTATGAATTTGATAAACAAAGAAAATTGCTTTGACTTGAATAAGTACTCAAGTGTTTTTTTCAAATAACTGACACTTCATTCAAATAAAACTTGGAGTGAAGAGAAGTAAAGCTATTATTCAAATAAGACAAAGAATATAAGGCCTGTGGTTTCAATGAAGAAAGATCTTCTGAATTGATATAGTTTTGGAGTCAACCAAATAATTTGATTGACTCAAATAAGTACTTGAGTAAGGGTACTAATTAAGCTCATTTCTTGCATGTTATTGCAAGTCTTTTTAGGAAGTTTTATCATATTAAGTGTAGCATTCCTGCATATATTGTGTTAAGTTAGTGTCATAGACTAATTGCATGATTTAAGTGTTAAAAAGTGCACATTTGATATGTTTTTGTGATTAATCTTGATTGATTGATTTCTTGGGACCTCTTGATATTATTTGGACTTGTTTTAAATTGTAGGGACCTTAAATGAAGAAAAACTGAAGAGCAAAGGATCACACAAGGAGCAAAAAGGCTTGAAGATTTGGAATAGCCTTATCCGGATTTGTCACCGTAAGTGTCATCATGGGGTCATTACAGTGACGGGTCCTCTAAAGAATCTCTCTAGAATTGTCATCTAAGTGTCCCCGCAAGGTTGCCAAGTAGATGTCACGATTTCAGCACTATGCGTTTTGACAGATTGTGTCATACGATGTTAATTTTAACTTAGTTAATAAGGGACCTAGAATTGACCAAGGGCTAGGTTTTGTAGTAGAGATATAAATGGCATAACTTTTGAAGTAAAACTTGGACAGGGACCAGACTATCATTTTGAAAAGTTCCAACTAAAGAAGGTAAAATTGGAAATTATGCCTGAAATTCTTGAAAATTCCTTAAAAAAATATAATAAAGGTTTAGAACAATATTTGAGGCTTAAAGGATGAAAAGAGAGTAAAAAATTATTTATTTTAGAGTTTTCTATAATTATTGGTATTTTTGCCTAATTAAGAAAAAAATTAGACGAATTAAATTCTTTTAATTATATAAAGGCCTCAATAAATCAAGAAAAAATAAGGAAGAATTATTTGAGAGCTTATTACAAATTATGAAATTATTCTTGATCTTTGAAAGTGCAGAAGTTAACTTTAAAAATATTTAATGTCAAATTATATCGATAGGAGGTCGATTTCGGAGAAATTTGATAGAGGGAGTTATAGGTTGAATTTTAATTTGAAAAAAATTGGATAATTTTCTCTCATTAAAAGGAAATTATTGGCATGAAGAAATAAATTTTTAAAGCCACTAGATTAGACAGGATTTAAGAAACATTTAACCGATTTGGTGTAGTTATTTAGTGGAATGACCTAAATCTTGGTGGAGCAATTTTCTTCCTAATTTTCTACCATTTTTGGTGCTAATTTATGAAGAGAGGACATGGCTGAAATTTTCCAAATTTATCAAGGACATGCTTAGAAGAATGAATTATGTAATAAAATAATATGTTTTAAACACATGTTCTTCTAGAAGGGGGATACCTCACAGGGCACATGGTATGATCTTAGGGTTTGGAAGACATATGGCATGATCTTGTTTTGGAAGAATTTGATTTACAATTTTTAATTAGATTTTTATTGCATGGTTAGACACTTATTTTCATCTTGACAAAGATGACATGATCAAGAGACAAGTAGCTTTGGAATTTTCAACTTTTCCAAGGATAAAGCAAGGCAAACTAAAGGCAAAAATTTGCTTATAAATACCCCCTCCCATAGCATAAAATTCAGCCAACTTGGAGAAACTAAAGGGGGAATGTTTTGCTCTTGAATTTAAGAGAGATAAAAAGAGAAAAGGAAGAAGAGAAAGAGCAAGAGAGATTAGCCAAGCTTAAGCAAGCAATCAAGGTATTTTTAAGCTTTTATTAAAGGCTTAATTACATTGATTAGTAGTTGATTGAAATTTAATCTCATTCATTAGTGGTTGATTGAAATTTAATCTTGTTGGAATTAGGTGACTAAAATCCTAAAGAAATATGTTACCTTAATTGTTATATGGTTTGATAGGTATGATTAGAGAATGGCTTAAGGATTAAAAGATGGAAAATAGTTGGAAACATGTGGTATTGCATGAATTATAAAAGAATTCCAAGCCACTATGATTAAGCATACCATTCAGCCAAATCAAGAACTAGCGGAAAGAATTGGATTTTGATAAATCTAAGTTTAAATATGGATTCTACATGAAAAATAATCTAGGAAAGGTATATGGAAGTTAGATTAAGAAGATGGAACAAAAATCCTAAAACCATAGATAAGGGTTAAGGTTAGTGTTAGGTTAAGGCATTGATGTTGTTTAAGTTGATATTTGGAATGCCCTTATTGTATGATTGATAGGCATTGTTCTAAGGCCAAGAAGACTTCAAGATCAAGGGAAAGAAGGCATAAGACAAGACTTGGATTGAAGCAACATGAACTTACAATTTTAATATTAACTTGTATTTTTTGTTTTCTATGTGTTTCTAGTTATGATGTGGTTGAGCTAGCTATGTAATAGAATGTTTAACTCTTTGCATTGTATGCCGTGGCTTATGCATGATTGAGTTATTGATTGGAATGATTATGAGCTCCCTTTTTCCATGGCACAATGATGACATCAATGAAAGCATGAGAGTGATGTGCATGTAGCATGACATATCATGCATGTTCAACATTATTATTGTTTGTTCTGTACTACTGGGATTTTTTTTTGAAATCTTATTCTTTTGTATAATGGCAACTCTAGGTATTGGATCAATAAGGGAGAAAGTGTCACATCCCAAGAAATTTTACCTGGATATAAGGAATCAAAAATTGGGATGAGGACCAATATAGAGACTAGATGGAGAGATGAAACAACTTTTGATATGAAACCCCGATAAGGTCTGGGTTGGCTTTTCCGTAATTATCAGTCTAACAAGGGCAAAACAAGAAAATTTGAGAAAAATTCTAGAAAATTCTTGAAAAATAGGAAAAGTATAAGGTAGAGGTTCTAAAAACTCGGTTGAGACTCGAAAGGTGTAATTATTGTGAAAATAAATTATTATAAAATTTCCCGTAAGTAGAGGTTTTTAAGAAAATGATTAGAAAATCAGAGAAAAATAATTATTTTAATTAGTTAGAGGTCTCAATAAATTTGAAAAAAGATGGATAAATTATCTAAATATTTATTTGAATTTATAAAATTGGTTTTAGGCCTTGGAAGCTCAGAAATTAATTTTAGAAAATTTATTTTCCCGCAGTGACACTAATGAAGGCCTAATTAGAGAAAATTCAAAATAAATACTTAGAAGTGGTGAAAAATTATGAAAATTTTTAGATCATGTTCTCATATTAAAAGGTGAATTATCATGGAGAGAAATAAATTTTTGGAGGTCTGGAAAAATTATAAAATGTTACTAGTGAATAGTAACCAATAAAGTTTCAAATTGGTTTGGGATTTTGATTTGGGATGTGACCATCTTTTTGGACCAGCCCAAGCCATTTATGGGGCCCACATTGAGTCTAATAAGGGCCCAATTTTGTTGCTTGTTGGCCACTCCACATAATTAATTAAATCAATGCAAAATTAAGGGATAATTGTTGGAAAACTCTAGAGCTTGGACACATGGTTAGATCTGAAGATAAGAGGCATTTGATGGCTGCCAACTCACCTTATTTCAGCCATTTTGGACATCTAAAAATCAAGGGGAAAGGCAGCTTGGTTTTTCTATAAATACCCCCTCCTAAAATACAAGAAAATGATAGAAAAATTGGAAAAAAGAGGGAGGTGCTACCATTTTCATTTTTGACCAATGGAGACTGAATTTGTGGAGATTCTGAGCAAGGAATCATTTAACTTATAGTAAGGAAGCATCAAGGTATGTTCAAGCCTTCCTCCCTAAGTTTTCAGCTAGTTTAGTTAGGGTTTTTGGCTTGAGAAATTAAGAGAAGTTGCTGCCCAATTTTTAGTTGAACATGAGCTATTTAGGGAAGGATAGAGACCTTAAATATCAAATGGAATGAGCATGTATAAGTGGTGTATGGATTGATTTTTGGAAGAAAATACACTTAGGGTTCTATATGTTTAATTCGGCCAAGGGGTGTTCTTGCTAGAGGAGTTTGTTTTTCATTGATTTAATGATTTCAATAGGTTTAAAATGTGTTTCTGTGTAGGGATATGCTAAAGGGAAGGGCATAAAATCATTGGAATCAAAAATGGAATTTTTAGAAGTTATATACCCCTATTCGGCCAAATCAGTTTGATAGGAAAGGAGCTTGATTTATGTAAAATTGATTGGATATTTGAATTCCTAATGAAAAATTGTGTAAAATTGAGCCAAGAGATTATGGAATATAAAGGAGGAATAATATTGTTAAAAATCAAAGAAAAAGGGGGAATTATGTAGGTTAAGGTTAAAGGGTTGTAATTAAGTTGTATAATTGTTAATATGGTTTGCAATTATACTTGAATTGATAGGTTTTGTGGAGAGGAATCAAGGAGAAGCCAAATTCCTTGAAGAGGCCAAATTGGTTTGAGCTTAGGAGGTAGCATTGAATTGTAATTTGATTCTTTATCTTGCTAGTATAATGTGCTTATGTGGATTGCTTGAAGTAAGGAATTTATTTTCTGGCATTGTTGATTTTATGACATTTGATATACTTTGGCCAAATGCATGATAATATATTAATATGAAAGTGTGTTTGATTCCTCTCTTGATTTGATGAAAAATGTGATTTTATGTGACTTGAGGATGTCTAAAGTTTATGACATATCACATTATGTATTGCTTGATTAACATGATAATTATAGTTCATTGCTATTAAGATTTCTATGAAATCTCATTTCCCCCTATGTTAAATTATGCATCAATAGGGAGTGGACCAAGTATGGATAAGGGCAAAGAATTGGCATGAGCCAGGGAGGCCATGAAGATTGTGATAATGTATTAAGTCATGTTGTATTTTGTTGAACTTCGTTATAAGTTTGTAATGAATTATGGATATAGAATACTTCAACATTATGTAAAGTACAATATTGTGTGGTGATTTATAATCATGGTATGATGTGTTAGAATGAATGGCAATTGAAAAAGAGGAAGGAAAATTGAAGAAAATATGATTTAGGGGATAAAAATGGCCTAAAAAGAGGTATTCTTTTACCACATAAAATTTATGAACAAATGGTGGAATCTGGTACTGAAATTTTGCTGACACATAGATCTCATTTTTAGCTTTAAATCAAGTGGTAAACCATTAAATTTGGAGTTTTATGCTAAGAGTTATGACCTTCCAAAGTTAGGCTAAAATACTGAAAATTCAAAAATTAACCATATCAATAGTGCACTTTTTCGAATTTTCTGGTGCTGCTCTAGATGGAATTGAGTCTAATGAATATTTTTCTTCTAAATAACTCTTAGCAAGCTTCAAGGACAAATTGGAACCACCTCATTTTAATTTTTCTAGAATTAGTTATGAATTTTCAAAGTTGACCTAAAATCCAGTGAATAGTGTACGGACAGACCGAAAATGAAAAATTTTGAATTTGAAATTTCTCACTCAAGAGCTTTGGAAATGTATTATAATGGTTCCAATTAATGTATAATGAGGTAATAAAAGAGGTGTGACAGAAAGGGGAAGATAAGATGACATAAGAAAGGGATATTTGTTATATTATGTTATTGATTATGTGATGTAATTATTGACTTTTAGATAATATTAGTGGTTTGTATAACTTAGTGGATTTCTTGTAAGGACCTACACTCCCATCATTTAAGAAGGTATGTCATGTTTGATTATGGGTTGGTATGATGGGAAAAAGAATAAGGGTGCATGACGATGGTTTAAGAAAGTGAAAATGAAGCACTAAAAGGGATAAAAAAAATGCTTGAAAAACCATGAATTTGCCCATGCAACTTTTCTACCCAATTGTTTGAATTTGACTATGAAACTTGGTATGCCTAAAGTTTATATTTTAAGCTTTAAATAGAGTGGTAGATCATTGCATGACTTTTTATATCAAGCTAAGGTCACTTAATGATTTAATTGAGCTTTTATTGCATACTTTATGATTATTTGGTCTCTATGTTCTTACAGGTGATTTTGAGTTACAAGGGTACTTTTGTAATTTATTTGTTCTTTCCTATTTGATTAATTTTGAAGATATTTGGTACTATAAATGCATGATTTGGATTATTGATATTTTGGAGAGTATAACATTTAGAGACTTTTAATCATGGATTACAGTGATTACACCTTGAACTGCGTAAAAATAAAAGCAAATGTTATTGATTGAAGTTAATTGTGGCATAGGAATATAAAGGATTATAATTGAAAGTCATGTCTTTCAGAGTTTTTGTAGCATTCTTGAAATTTAGATATTTAAAAGAGTCAAACAATAATATTTTCTAATGATTCGTTTCGTATTTAAAAGTAGGCACTTCAATCTTTCAAATGAATCATAATTCACAAATTTTGAAAAGGCATAGAATTAATTGTGAAATTTTGAATTTAGATCACCTTGCTACCTATAAAATTTTGAACAGTTTAGGTAAATTATCATTTTGAAGGATCAAATGATAATATTTTTGAATGATTTTTTTTGTATTAAAAAATAGACATCTCAAACTTTATATAAGAGTTCTAATTTGTAATTTTTGAAGATTTGTGAAATCAGCAATGAGCATTCAAAATTGGGTTTTTTCTTGCTATGTGATAGTTGCTGTGAGTTCACTGTAGTGAATGCCACAGCAAATGACATGACAAAAAGGTCACTTTTTAAGTGTCATTCATTATGGGTTTACTGTGGTGAATGCCACAATGAATGGATTGATTTTTGGTTTATAAGATCACATTAGAACACAATTTTTAAAAGGGAATGAAGGAGGGATGGCTCAGGCTCTGCTAGGGTTCATATTTTCAGCCTATTAGGAGTAGTTTTAAGTTTCCTAAGCCTCAAGTAAGTAATACAACTTTGTTTTCTCTCTTTTCCCTCTTTTCATATTGAAGTTGATGTTCTTGGTTAAATTTTTTATGATTTTCGATTTAGGGGAAGTTTGATCGAGCATTTTGAACTTGAATTAGATGGACTAAAATAAGGATTTAATTGGTTTAGTTTTGTTAGATTTGAAGTTTTATGTTGTTTTGAGTTTAGGGTTTGTGATTTTTGATGGTTTATGATGGTAGATGATAATGTGGAGTTTGAAAATGAGTTTTGATGATTGGGTTATGCTAGTATGAGTTAAAATTGATCTTTAATTGATTTAGATTATTGATAGAGCTTGATTTTCTCAAACGGGCATTCTTGAGGTTGGAGCCTTAGTGTCAAAATTGGGGTTTGAATTGAATTGTGTAATTTGATGTTAATAGATAGTTTAGATGAGATAATTGAATTACTAGGAAGTTTAAAATTAGTTTGGTTGAGTTTGGCCCTTAAAGCCCATTTGGTAAGCTGAAAATTTTAGGAAGGAAAGGGAAAATCCTGATTTTTCATCAGTTAAATACGTTTGGTAACACAATCTTCTTGGCAGCCATTTTCTGGTGGTGGAACATTTTTCCTTATACATGGGAAGATTGCTTCCCACTACTTCTAGTGACAGAGACAATGGAGGAGAAGACGAAGAAACAGGTGGAGCACCAAAATTGTATAGCTAAAGTAAGAAAGGAGAAGAATCACATTTAAATGCTTTCTAAATTAAACCATTGAACAGTAAGTGGATATTTTTCAGATGAAGCAATCTAATCTTCCTTGTTCACTGCTTGAAAAACAATGTGTTTGGTGTTGTTGAATGTGATTGACCTCTGGAGGAGGAAGATTATTGCATTATCCAACTCATTAACAGCAAGAAGGTGTTCAATGTTGCTAGGTTGGTGACTATGGCCTTTTCTATTCTATAAATGAACAAATTCAAATTTGTTGCTGCTCATTTTCTTGTTATATCTTAAATTCCACTAGATATAACTTTTTCAATTTAAATTCAAATTAGGCAAATGAACTATAATTGGAAAGCTCTTTGAATCTAGCTTGTGATAAAATAATACCCATTCAAAAAATGTTTTTATTTTTAAAGATATGAATCAAAAAAGTGAATAAAAGGTTACAAACGTTTTAGATGCAACCTTTGATGAATGTTATTACAATATCTCACAAACGGTAAATATTTTTGAAGTGAAACTTGTTAGGTATAAAAATAGCCTCTATAAACTTTTCAACAACATCTATCTCAATAAAAAAAATGTTTTTAAGTGAAATATATATGATTTTATAAATCTAGTTCAAAATTAAGAAAAAAATGTTGCTAATCCTTGTTCACTATATTAATCATAACTTTAAAATTACAAAACACTTTTGAATGAGCCTTATTGCTTTAAAAACCAGACTCAAGAGAGCTTTTCAATAATGAGTCATTTTCCCAATTTGAATTTATCTAATTAAAAATTGCTATGTTGAGTGTGTCCAAAACAAAGTGTAACTGAGTAAGGTGTATTAAAATTCAAATTTTGTGCAAAAGTTAGAATGTATCATGCACAAATTAGAATGTGTTGATGCAAATTCTAATTTACATTAATAAACCCATAGTTGAGCTTTAACCTGTGACAATGAAATGAGTACATACAAATTTGATTCAAGAAAACACATATTTGCTGTATCATACTCAACCTTTTTTATGTAGATTCGAATTTGATACAAGAAAAGTTGAATTCCGGCATCAAACTTGATTTTGCTTACTCCTTTCCTTGTCATATTAAAGTTTAAGTTTTATCGAACAAAACTTTATCAATCTACATATAAATTAGCCATATGATCTATCACTTAAAAGCTATTTTAATCTAGTTTCTAATAAAATAAAATCCATTCAAAAATTTGAATTGGGCCTACCACATGGCTTGGAAACAATTCGATAAAATCTTTTGCTCCTGAAGTTTTGAGTGGGAAATGAAAACCCAATTGATAGAAGCAATGAGAATTAAAATCACTAAAGACAAGCAATTAGAGCCGTTCAGGACTATAAGCATTTGAAAGAGAGAATTGCTAAAAGAGAATATGGGAGAGATCTCTGGGACAAACTCAAATGTTGAAGTCATAAGACTCTAATAATTCATTTAAAGATTTTCTGCACGTTACTATTTAATTTAGTTATTTATTATTGTTAATTATTGCGGTTATATAAGGTCAAGAGTATAAAAAAATTTGATTTGATTTGATATCTTAACAAAGACTATCTTAGTATTAACATATATATTATTTATTATTTTTATTTAATATTTTAAAAAATTAACATTTATGAAAACCTATGATGATTTTTATATTTATATTGTGTATTTATATTTATTTATTTAAATTATAATTTGTTATTAAATTTATTTTTTTGGATTATTGAAGTTTTTGAATGATATTATTATTCTTTCATGTTAAAAAGCATTTTTCTTATTTAATAATATTATATTCCTTCATTAAGGATAACATGGTAAAATCCCGTGATTTTTCAACCTATTTTTATCCAACCAAACATAAAATTTTTCAACAACTCATTTTTCATTCCAATACTTACCAAACATGCCATCACTCAGAAATTTTTCATTCCATTAATTTTTGTTCCTTTTTGTTCCAACCAATTCTTTTTACCAAATGAGCCCTTTAGTGAGTTTTGGGTTGATAGAGGACTCAAAAGTCCCTACTTTGCTTCAAATAACCACTGTGTTAGAAAATTCTAATTGTGGTTAATTGTGCAAAAGGAGAACAGGTAACGTATGGTTTTTTCATGTGTGTGCAAGCTTGTTTATCATAATTAAATGTATGTACATTTTTAATATATAAAAACTGTATCTGCTTAAGTGATGATACAAGTAAATTGTACACTATAAAAAGGTAAAGTGATGTAATTGTACTATTTTTTCTATGCTTCTTGAATTCTATTTTTTTAAGCATGTTTCTGTCATAACAATTATGGTGGAAACTTTATGGTGATTTAATTCTTTCAAACATGCTTGCATTACATATGCATGACATGCGCTGAGGAGTTTATGATATTGATTTGTATGACATACTCTATAACCACATGGTTCGCTTATATTGTGCACATAGTAGTTGGCCTTCTTAGGGTCCTATTTCTTAATACTTACCTGTTAAAGTTTGCAGAGGGGGAATATAGGATTATGACACCTCCTCATTTGTTTATAAAAGGAGGGGAGCCACAATCTGGGCTTGGGCTCTATACCTTTGGCCAGTTACACCCTGTGTACTGGAGTAGTTTTAGTCAGTCTCGTGTCTGGATGATAAGTCTCATATTTTAATTTTACATATATTTCCTAGTCCAAATTTATGCTTTTGTGGCTTTTAATTGTATAATTTGGGTTAAAATAGGGGTTTTTGTGCATTAAGGGTACAAGAGTCAGTGCTTTTATATGCTAATTTTTGAGTTTTATTCATTCATTGGCTCTTATGTATCCCACATACCCTGGAATAGATGACTATAAGCTTAATATGAATATTACAGGTGATCAAAGGTTGAAGGAAATCAAGAGAAGCTGATTCTACCACACTTTGTAAGAATGGCTGAACACCACAGAGGGGGGTGAATTGGGTGTTAATTAAAATGAAAAACCTTTTCGCAATGTAATGAAATTCATAAGAAATTCTGAGTATAAAACAATGAATCGACATAAACATAATCACAGTAGTAAAATGGTTTAGTTAGAAATATAAAGAAGTAAGGGAAGAGAAGATGCAAATTGTGATTTATCCTGGTTCGGTCCTCACCGACCTACGTCCAGTCCCTAGGCTCCCCCTAAGATTTTCAATCCACTATCTCTCTCAAGTTTAACATGGGTACTTGAGAACCACTACAACCATAAGTTTGATGCGGGCACTTGTGTTGCCACTTACAATCCTTATACTAACCAGTGTATTCAACAACAACCTCTCACTGAGGTAAATACTCCCCCTTACACGTCGTAAGGATACAATCTGATAATGATAAAGAAGATTGAATATTTCTTCTCCCAAAGAAGTGATAAATGAATCTTAAGCACGTTTGGGAAACTCTCATCTCTATCTTACGAATACATATGTTTTAGTCTATGAAGCATAGAGACAAGGAGTTTTCTCTCAGAGCTCTAAATGAGAATATATTGATTCGGCATTTTAGCATTTGATGTTGTAAGCTCAGACACTTCTCTTTTTTCTTTTTTTGAATGCTCTTCTATTTATAGATGATGTTGGGTACTTGACTGTTGAGCATTTTCTTCCTGTTTGGCTTGAAGAATATGACCGTTGAAACTAATTGTTGGAAGCTTCTGACAAAAGTCGATTCTTCACATCATAAATTCATTGTGGCTCTTTACCTAAAATAATCTTCCTCAAATCAAGTGATAAGTATTTGATAATCTTAGAAACAATAAGTTGGAAAACATGGAATCAATCATCAGATATTCAGATATTCAGAAAGTAAGATGAACTTACTTAGTTGATGTCTTGATCGATAATCCTTTGATCGATCATATTATCGATTAATTATATGAAGAAAAGATATTGCAGATATATGCAATTATCGAATAGATTATAGATCATATGATGATCGAACAAATGATTGATAATTAATGAAGCATGTATGCAACGAGCTTTAAATGGATTATGCAAGGATAATCTTTTTCAAGTTACGTTTGCCTTCGTATCCTTTTAATAGAGAGTTATATGTAAAAAAAAGGCTAAGAAAAGCTTAAAGATAAAAAGATAAGATATTTTGAAATTATCATGAAATGCTGTTATGAAATAAACTAGTACAATGATCGAACAAGTGATCGAAAACTATTTGATCGATCATATTATCGATAAAGCTAAGTATAAGAGAAATCTTTTTAAAGTGTGTTGATTGAATGCTTTATCAATAAACGATTGATAGGAGAAATGATCGATAAAAAGTTTCAAAGAGATTTCACAGTGAAGTTATTGAATATAAGATGATCGAGTAAATGATTGATTAATGATTAATCGATTAAGTGATCAATAAAATATCATTGAAAAATTATTTTAGAAATACTAGGAAAAACCTTGATCAATCATGTTATGTGAAAATAGAAGCTTTAGAGGATTAGATGATCGATCATTTTATCAATAAATCAATGATCGATTAGGTGATCGAAAAAAGACTTAAAACAAGGAAGTGCAGTGAGATGGTGATGAACGATCATTTGATCGATAAACCATTGATGGATCAATTGATCGATTAAAGAATCTGTCAGGCAACTTTAAATAGAATCTATTATTGATAAAATAGTAAACAAGCAAGGACAGTTATTGATTAACAATTGTTCGATAAAGTGATCGATAAATACATTTATCCATAACATTATCTGAAAACCATTTATCCAACAGGTTATTGATAAAACCTTAATAATGCATATGAAGATAAAAGAGAAGAACTGAAGAAATAGTACCATGAACTCGATAAAGTGATCGAGTATGTAGTTGCTTGATCAGGCTCGAGTAACATCTGATAATGGTTTTTTATTTCCTTATTTCTTCTAGTGTTTTTACTCAATAACATGTTTGAGTAGCATGTTGCTCGAGAGCTTAATCAATCAATGTAGAACTTCTGGTCTTTGCCTCAATAAATTTGAATTCTGATTCAAGCAAAACAAAGGTCAACTTTGAGTGATTATAAATCTTCCAATTCAACTCCAAATTTTTCAAATGACCTATCCCCAGAAAGCTCTTTGAGTCTAATTTCCAATACAATAAGAATCACCCCAAAATTCATTGTATTTGCAAAGTTATATTTATCATAGTGACTAAAGGTCGGAATAAAGGTGTTAATCCTTACTATAATGTTTCGAACAACATATCTCCCTCATATGAAACTCTTTGGAGATGATCTTGGTGTCCATGAACTGTATTCTGAGTCTAGTTTCATATGAATCAAGTTTCACCTCAAACGGATTTTTGGTTTAAGAGATATTAGAGAAATACCGAACCTATATCAGAGCTGAACGAAGAACAAAGCATAACAGAGTATGTGTTTTATCAATAAATTGATCGATAAGTGGATGATCAATCAATTGATCGATAAATGCCCATGAAAATCACCTCTGAAGCTTATTTTCAATGTTTATATGAAGGGTGACTCAATATATGATTATATAACTTCTAGTTTGTGTATTTTAGCTTCCAATTGAACCATTCAAACTTCTGATTGAGCATAGCAACCTTTAACATCAAATCTATGAACTTGAATCTTGATATTTCCATTTGATCTTGCAAGTTCTTCTTTTCTCAATCTCTCTTCTTCTTCCTCTTGATCATTCTCCATAACTCAGAGTTCAACATAATAACTCCTTTCTTTTCTTAAGGAAACTACACAAGATATTAAGTATGATAGTTAGTCAAAATATGAGGTAAATAATTTATGTAAATTTTTTGCTCTATTATTTGACATCATCAAAACTAATCATATCTAACACACTTCATCGTGGCCTACTCTAGGTTTCAGCACGGCGAACTCTCGTTATGAAGGAAATAGAGTCACTTATTCATACAGTGTCATTTTGGCTTCGCCATAGTGAACAATTTACTTCACTGCTGTGAAGATGCAAAATTTTCATATTTAAATCCAAAACGTGTGCCAATTTCTTTATTCTGTGATTTCTTCCATTTTGGCTTTATTTTCTCCGTCCAGAACTCTCTCATTTCGTCCCTTTTCACTTCTCTACCATCCTCTATCATCAATTCATCATTTCTACTCTAATTCTTCCATTTTCTACTAATTATTCTCCTTCAGATCATTACTGTTATGGCCATTGAAGTTACAGAGCTTAGTGAAGCTATAATTTCAGTCATGAGAAGATAGATCTTCATTCATTCATGCTCAATGAAGCCAATCTGAGTTCTTGAAACTACAATTAGGAGTTTCTTCTACCTTAATCTTATTTTTACTCTCTACATTCATGGATTGTAGTTTCTAAGGTTTAGATATGTGATTTGTGATTGTAAAAGGGCATAATTCGGTTGTTTTATATTGAGACTAAGATTTGAATTGTATTATGCACTCGAATTGACTAATTGAATTGATATTTCCTTCTATTATATTGATTCTTTCTTCTCAAATGTTTGAATCTCTTCATTGACCGGTTAGATTTCTAACATTGTTAATTAAGAGTGTAAAATACCTTTTGCAGAGTATAATCCATGTTAGGCATTTACGTGGGTTTGATGAGTTAGGGTTCTAGCTTATTGAATCCATTGTTTGTAGAAGGTTTTCACAAATCGAGTCTAATAAAGGACTTGAAACTTACTCAAGAGAGGAGCTAGGATGATTGGTGGATTTGATCATCAAGGATAATTCATAGAGTGCATTCATATGTTCATTAAATACAGAAATTACAAAGAGTTTAGATAGTTTTACTTTAGGTTTTGATTCAATCATTGTTTACATAAACATTTTATACATCATACTTGGTTAATTTGATATTTATGATAGATTATTAAGACATTCATAGGTTTCTCGAGAAATTGACATCTAGGTTAGTGCCACCACTTTATTGCATTTAGCTTAGTTTTATTTGATAGTCTAACGATAGGGCTTCATCATTGGGCTAAACCATAGATAAACCTATGGTTCTAGTTAGCGGAATAAGGTAAGACGGAGAAGAGAAAAAGGAAGAAAAACCATGCAAGATTAAGCTCTGAAACAAGATATGTTCATAGTTTTTGATGTAGTTTCCATTACTTTTATTGTTGTTGAGCTTGGTTATATGTTTGATTGGATTGTGGGAGCTTGAAACCCTAAAGGGATATGCTGTATGAAATTGATAGGTTTAAGGGAAGATGAAATTGATATTAGAATAATCTTTAAAGGCTTGAAAGGAATGAGAAGATCAAGTGGTTATTGCATGATTTGTGAAAGATTTCATGGTTGTGTACTTAGGGATATATTTCAACCAGAGCTGGTTCTTGGGGTCTAGATTAGATTTTTATGATTTTGACACTTCTAATATGTTTAGAATGAAAAATTGTCTAGGGTAGAGGTGATAAAACAACTTTGGAAGCATTGGAATTGAAAATAGAATTTTAAGCCCTAAGACCCTATGTTTCGAACATATCAGTTTGAGTAGGGAGGAGTTGGATTTTGTTTAATTTGAGCTTAGAAATATATTTTGCATACAAAATTATGTGGGAATAGCATGGGGGATTAATTTTAGAAAGAATGAAAATAAAGCTCAAAAGTTAAAGCTAAACTAGGTTCAAGAAAGAGTTAAGGATGTAATATGTTTAATGTCATGGCTTTACTAAGCATATGGCATTATGTGTTAATGCATTTAGAGCCATAAGACACCAAGGAAGAGGAATAGCAAAACTTGAATAAGTAACCTTAAGGTTGGTAGCAAAAAGAAGCCAAATAGGACAAGAGGAAGCTTTAAGCTACAAGGTAGTGAATTTACCCTATTTGTGTGCTTGAGATAGATGCTTGTGTATTGATATTGCTTGATGATACTTTGATATATACATGATAAAATGTTGCTTTGTTTCTTGTACAATTCATGGCCATGTGTGTAGGCAATTATTCTCGGAGTTATGGACCGATAGAGAGAATTCAATCAAGTGTACTCCAAAATAAATATTATTAAATATTTTAAGATTAAAGAGCAAGTTTAACAACAAAGTTTAGCCCAAAGAGCACTGGGTACTATAATGTTTAGTTGGGGGTAAAAATGTGCATAAAGTTGTCAAATGGGAGCAAAATCGCCATTTCCGTTGACGTATTTAAACGTCCATTAGTGAAATTTGGTGGGTCACATAAATGCTCCACGTGTGACAATGATTCAGTCCATATGACCATTTGAAGAAGCAGAGCAGCTTCATCCTCTATTAAAGAGACGACTAGCCTCTTGTGTTTCCATTAAAGATGCGACCCACCTCCTATCCTCACTTCTCATCCACATCATCTTCTCACTTCGTCTTGTCAATTCTCACTGGCTTCCTCTTCCCATTTCTCAGTTCTCACCCACCCGTCTTCTCACTTCTCACTTCTAGTAGAGATGAAACATACTTTCTCTACTTTTGTTTAAGTGTCAATAGTGAAGAAGAAAGGAGGAGGAACTTGTTGCAAATGGTTTCATTGTCCTCTGCAACGATGAGAAGATCCAGAAGGAGGGTGTGTTTGCTAAGATAAATGAGCTGTGAAGATGAGTACGATGGTCCAAGGAAGTATTGTTACCATAGGAATGGCTTCATCATCTCTTGATTTCATCTTTGCTTTACAACTCCCACTTTGCCTCGCTTCCTTCCTCCCTTCCTTAATTGCTTAATCACTCTCTTTCTCCCACAATCACAAGCCCTAGAACTCCCCTTCTCTATTGCTTTCTTTATTGCTTTATTGCCTTCTTCATCAATCGAATGGGTTCTCCGCATTTTAGCCTCATTTCCCCCCAATTTTTACTTCAGCTTATACCTTTCTTATTTGACTACTGCCACATCATATACCGCATCACCATTATAAGTTGCCACATCAACAATTTAAGTTAAACCGTTTTCTCTCTCTACATTTTAATTAGTCAATGTTACATGTTTTAACAAAAGTAGCAATTTTGCCCCAACTAAACTTTATGGTGCCTAGTGCTCTTTGGATCAAACTTTGTTGTTAAATTTGCTCCTTAACCCAATAATTTAATGAAAGAACAAAGGGAAGATCATCACTTACTCTTTAGGCATGTTATATAATGCCATGTGAGGTCAATTGTGATGAGAAAAAGGATACCAGAACATGTCCTACAATTACTGGGTAAGTCAGGACTTAAAAAAGTACCCGATATGACGTAAGATCGTAAAATAGGTGGAGGAATAGCCAAGGGTATGGTTATGCATGAATTTCTTCCTATTTTCCTCCCTATTTTAATGTAAATTTGATGAAGGGACATGAATGGAATAATACATTTTGTTAAGGGTTAAGTTTGGAAAAATGAAATTATGTAATAAAATATCATGCTTTCTTCACATGTGTGATAGGTGGCATGTGATGTGTCCCATAAGGTAGCACTTCTAGTCAATAAAGGGGACATCTAAAAGGGTTAGGTGGCAAGAATTAAGAAGATAAGGGACACATGGCCAAAGAGATTAAATGAATGGCCAAGATCAAATTACACACACAAAAAATCAAAGGCTAGGATTTAAACAAATTTTTATAAATATCTCTCCTACCTATTTAGGCTAAGATTTCGGCCAACATAAGAGAAAAGAGGAGGAGAGGCTGAAAATGTGAAGAGAAGAGACTTGAATCACCTTCATACCATTTTTCTACAATTAGTTATGAATCTTCAAAATTGGACTCTAAAACTGAAATTATCCAATGAATAGTAACCCGAGGTTCACAGTACAAGACTTTAATATGCGAGCTTATTTCATGATTCGTGTAACATCCTGATACTCATTTGAGACTTAGAGTGTTGATGGTGATCTTAAAGAAAGGATTAGGTATTAAGCCCAGAAGAGTAAGACACATTGTGGAATGAGAAGAAATTAAATTATCAATTAATTAAAATTTTTATTATAGAAATAAAAGAGGAAGATTAAAGAAACTTGATAGATTTGAAGGGAAATGGGGAAAAAAACCAATCACAAATAGTACTGATATAAACATAATATTGCAACAGAAGATAATATAAAATTGTATTCATGTATATTTAAATTAAATGTAAACGGAGGAATGATGAAGCATAAAACAATAATTAAAAAAAATCAAACTATGTTTTAAAATATTTTAATTTCTAGTTATCTTAAAATGTTTTTTTTTACCCAATACGATCTTTTACCAATAATATTGATGATAGTAGTAATATAGAAATAATATAACAACAACAAAGCAAAATCTAGTTTAACTCTTAGAATATTTTAACGATCTCAAAGATTATATTGGAATCAGTTTTATATTTAATAAGAGTTAAAATAATTATCATAATAGTAGTAAAATGATGAGATGAAATTAAAAAATGACTTTAAATATATATATATAAAAGGGACTTGTAGTAGACTAAACCTAATTTTCATATCATACTCTCTCTTAATATTTCTTCATCGGCTGCCATATTCTCCAGCCTTCAATTTTAGCTTTTATCTTTTCCCTTGTCCTCCACAACGCGTCCCTCCTCTTCTTTCCTTTCAATTTTATCCCTTCTCTTTTATCTTTCTTTGCTTCTCGTAGTTTTTCTTTTTCCTCTATTCCAATCACGTGTGGGTGCTTCTCACTGTCAGGTACAATAGTTTTGTTTTTAACTGCATACTTATGGGTAGTTGTTTGCTACTGAGATTCTCTTGAATCTCACCCTCCCTTAACTAACCCTAATTTGTAATAATAAGCAAGAACAAAGATGCATGAAGTAGAAGCAAGGAAAAGAGGAAAAGAATTGAGGAAGTGTATTATATTATAGGGTTAAAGTGCAATTTTAACAACAAAGTTTATCTTAAAGGGTACTGGGCACCATAAAGTTTATTTGGGTGTAAAATATATATGAAGTTGTCAAAAGGGGGCATCTGACACCACGCCGTTAACATTCGTTAGTTTACCGTTAGAGGGGCCCACGAAATGAGTTTTAAGGTGTATTTTTAATAACAAAATTTACATCAAGGGGTACTAGGCACCATAAAGTTTACTTGAGAGCAAAAATATACATAAACTTTCTAAAAGAGAAAAAATAACAAAATTCTTCAACTCCCATAAATGTCCATTAGTTTTATTCTTTTGTATCTCACCAAATGTCATATTTTCTTTCCATCAATTTCTACTTCCAAGTCGATCCATCTTTCTCTCATCATAGTCAACATGCATACTCTTTCTGTCATGTCATTTTCACACCCTCCAAGCTTTTTATATGTATTTTTGCAAAACGACGTCTTTTTTTCCTTCTACGATATAAGGTTCATTGCTTGCATCCAAGTACTATCTTCAGTCCTTAATATAAGAAGTAATAGATTAATTTGAGGAGATTAAGAAAATTAAATAAATTATTTTAAAGTATTATATTTATCATTTTTTCCAAATTAATTTGCTTGGCTCATAAACTAATATATAATCTAGTGATGCATATAAATATTTTAGAGAGATCATATACTATATGCTATATTTAAGTAATTGTTTTTCTTCTTTAATTTTTTTTTCCAAATTTGTCCATTATACTGAGGAGAAGTGGAAGTAGGAATGAGTAGAGAGAAAATGTGATATTTAGTGGGACCCAAAAAAATTAATGGATGTTTATGGGAGTTGGAGAATTTTGTTATTTTCTTACCTTTTAGAAAGTTCATGTATATTTTTGCACCCAAGTAAACTTTATGGTGCCTAATGCCCCTTGATGTAAACTTTGTTGTTAAAAATGCACGTTAAAACTAATTTGTGGGCCCCTCTAATGGTAAACTAACAGACATTAACAGCATGGTGCTAGATACCCTATTTTGACAACTTCATGTATATTTTTGCACTCAAGTAAACTTTATATTGCCTAGTGCCCCTTAGTGTAAACTTTGTTGTTAAAGTTGCACCTTAACCCCAGATTATATTATGTAATTTGTATGCCAATATATGATATAAATGTGCCACCAATTTTATGTAATGAATAAATGATGATGATGGCATGTAAGGTTGAACATGATGACGAATGGAAATAGTTAGTGCATTGATGGAATGGTAATATGTACTGCAAGAATTAATTATGAATTATAAATGTAAGTAAGGCAAATAAATTATCCCTAAATGAGCCCCAAATTTGTGAATGAAAACGATAGAATCTGCCCATAAAATTTTGGCATGCTTACCTGAGCTTTTAAACAAGAGGTAGATCATTTAAAATGGATGTGTGCTAGGAGTTATGACTGCTCAAATTTAGGGCAAAGAAACTAGAAAGTACAGTTTTTACCAAATGAATTGTAAACTTCACGCAATTAACTATATGAATTGGTAAGAGTTAAGTCCAGATTTATATTTTCTTCCCTATAGAGAATTGAAATATTTTCAAATAGAATTTTGAACCATCTCAATATTATTTTTCTATAATTAGTTATGAATTTTTAAAATTGGACTGAAAATCTAGAAATAACCAGTGTAGTAACCTGAGAATCAAATTTTAAATCTTTAATCTACGGGCTTGTTTCATGAATCGCTTGAACCATAAAGCTTCTGAATGTGTCACACCTCATTCATTACCATAATATACATCAATTGGAACCATTATAATCCACTTTCCATAGCTTAAGAATGAAAATTTTCAAGTTTAAAATTTTCCTTTTCATCTTGTCCGTACACTGTTTACAGATTTCTGGGCCAACTTTGAAAATTTATAACTAAATATAGAAAACTTAAAATGAGGTTGTTCCAATTTCTATTTAAAGCTTGTCATGCCTCTATCAAGGAAAAATATTCATTGGCCTTATATCAATCTGAAACAGAGCCAGCAAATTCAACAAGTTGCACTGTTTATTTGGTCAATTTCTGAATTTTCATTATTTTAGCCCAAATTTAGAAGGGTATATCTCTTAGCACAAAACTGTAATTTTAGTGATCTACCACTTGTTTTAAAGCTAAACATGAGCTTTATAAGACTACCAAGTTTAAGATCCAAATTCATCCATTTGCTCATTATTTTATGTAGTCCAAGTTTGCCATTATTTTAGGCAATTTTATCCCCTAATCACCTTTTTCTTGAATTTCTTTTTTTTTTTTTACTTTCCCAAATGCCATTCCATTTGAGTACTCCTTGACCCATAATTATAGCATTCAAAAACATTATGCAAATATAGACATAACATAATATCACTCATAATCTATTACAACATCATCATATAGTTTGGCAAAACATAACATCACATAACATTACATGATCCATAATGTTCCTTCATCCCAATATCAGTTCCTTGCCCATGTCCATGGACGAGCTACTTGTTAGAAACAATCTCACCCAAGAGGGGGGTGAATTGGGTGAGTTACAAAAATTTTCAATCAAAGGCGTATAAGTAATGAATAAAAACAGAGAGTCAGAGTATGGAGAATTTTAACCGCAGAGAGGAGACACAAGATTTATACTGGTTCGGTCTAAACCACGTGACCTACTTCCAGTCCCCAGAACACCTCTGGGTATTTCACTATCTTCCAAGATTGACAGGGCTCTTGGTGCCTCGGTACAGTAATTGAATCGCTTAATCACTCCCCCTTACTCCCGTAAGGATACAACCCTTCTCAAGAGTCCACACTCTTGAGTGTCACTCAGGTTTTAATAAAAGTAGTAATTGGCTCTCTTACAGAGTGGATTTAATGATAAACACTGATGCTCGGTAGAAACGTGAAAACAGAGTATTGAATGCGTAACTAAATGATTGCAGGTGGTAGTTCCAATATTCAATCTCTTCATTAATGCTTCTTCGCGCCTTTTATAGTTGATATCGTTAAGTAGCCGTTAGACGGAAGAGCTTCTAGCCGTTGTGACTTCGTTTGCGTGTTTCGCTGGTTTCAACGGCTCCGCCATTAATGCGTCTGAGCTTCTGACACTGTAGGTCGCAGTCTACTTAATCCCGTTGAAGAGCCGTTGCACTCGTTTTCATTAATCTGCATATTTTAAACTTTGAACAAATGAGAGTTTTGTGGTGAGTTGATTGAGCTCACAATATTAATTTCTTTTCATATCATTATCCATGATTTTTGTCATACTTTCTGGTCCTTTTTAATGAAAATTGTGCTTAACTGAGATTTATGGTTCTTACTTTAAGTTAGTATCATTTTGAGGATTAAATTGTCATAATTGGTTGTTAATTGGATTCAATTAACTTCTAGGACAATTGATACTTCAATTTGTTACTTTTTATTGTAGGACACTAAAGATTTGGGGCCAGAATTGAAGAACTCAAGGCAAAAGAAGCAAGAGAAGACCCTCTGCCTATGTTCGCCGCGGCCAACATCCCACTTCGCCGCGGCGAAAACCCTTCTGCGAAGACAGGTCTCTGCCATGTTTCGCCGCGGCGAACCTATTATTCGCCGCGGCGAACCTCTCGAAGCAGCAAATTCCAGACCCGACCATTTCGGGAAATTTTGACCTACCCATCCCCAAAAACCGACCCATGCACGTAAGTTTCGGGTTAGAAACCCTATTTTGGGTATGATGACTAGAGATGACATTGATTGAGCCTCCACCTTCGTATCTTTCATCCTCTTCTCTCATTTTCACCTCAGAAACCCTAATCCCATTTCCATTTCTTCCATCTGTTGCTACCATGGCTGAAGAACATTATCTAGTTGGAGTTGGTTCAAGAGTTATGACTAGCTAAGCCTCTCAACTCTTGAATATGGTGGAAGGAGCATGAGTTCCAAGAGCTTCAAAGGGGAGTTAGCTTCATCTATGAGTTCTAGTTCTTTATTTATGAATTTCTAGGTCTAGGATTTGTAAATTTGAGCTGAGCTATTTTGATTATGGTTGTAATCAATTCTGGATGATTGTTTTGTGTATTGGATTAGTTAATGTTGAATTTGAGCTTCAATATATGTGGTTACATATATGTTTCTATGCATCCCTTTTGATACTCTCTGTCTTGCATGGTAATGTGTGATTGTTGAGTTGATCTGAGCTTGCATTTAACCAAGTGCATCAATTAATCTTAATACACACACCAAGTGAGCTTAATAGGATCTTATGAAACGGGTGACATTGATTAAGATCCTAGACTTAAAGGGTTCTTTAAGGTTTTCATTAGAAGACTTGGTGATTTCTACTCCCAAAATTATTTTGAACTATGATTGCTTCAAAGCTATATTCAAGAGATTTCATATCATTAACTTCACTTCATCACCACTATCTTAGAAAAATCCAAAAACATAGTAACTTAGATCAGTATTCATTGCATTTAGTTTTGGCATTTCATTAATGGCTAAGAACACCAAAAACCCCTTTTTCATTACTCTGCATAGCATTAATCTAACTTAGACATCTAATTTAGGCTCCCAAAAGAGAACGACCCGAGTTTGCTCTACTGCATAGCTTGGATAAATTTTTGAGCGAGAACCTCTAAGCGAACGATAAGAAAAGGCTCTCTTTCATGAGTGCTTTAATATAGAAAGAAAGCTAATTTATCATTCAAAGATTTGTGACGAAATCATTTATCAGTAAGAAGAACAGAAAGTCATTCTGGTTAAGTTTGATCGAAAAGATGATCGATTACTTGATAATAGATCAAGTTATCGATAAACAGAATGAAGACTTTTCGAATTAGATCACCAAAATTATCGATCAAGTGTTGGATCATTGACTCTAAGAATTTTCATAGAAAGAAGAAATCGTTCCATGATCGAACAAGTGATCGAACACATGTTTGATCGAACAGATTATCGATAATTCAAATGTTATTGAAATGAAGCTTCAGTCATTGATGATCGAACATCTTATCGATAAATGTATGATGGATAATGTTATCGATAAAACATAGTTATGTATATATTCAATGAAAGACACAGGCTATCTGAAATGATCGAACAGTTGATCGATCAATGATCATTCGAACAAGTGATCGATAATAGTGAAGAAAGAAGTTTAATCCTGTAAGGTAAAGGAAATGATTATCGATCACGTTTTGTGAAAACATGAATTCCGGGGAAATGAATGATCGATCATATTATCAAAAAACCAGTGATCGATAACTTGATCGAAAAATAGTTCATCATAACTTAATGCGAATATGTCAATTCTTAGACTCTTTATCGATCACGTTATGTGAAAACTTATTTAAGCAAACAAGTTAAGCTTATCAATAATGTTATCGATAAATTAGTTGTAGCAAAACTGAGTAAGAGTAGACAAGGACATTGATTATCGATCATGTGATCGATAATTTTATGATCAATAAGGTTATCGATCCATCAGTGAATTTGATCACCTGCATTCAGAGAGTTAGAGCATAAAGTTCGAACACGTAATCGATAAACAAATGATCGGAAATATGATCGATAAATTTGTAATAGAACTAATGTGCAGAACAAGTAGATTGTGTTACCTTTTATCGAAGTCATTATTGATGACTGATTTATCGATAACTTGATCGATAAATACACTTCAGATTTGGGTCTCTTATCAGTAACTCGATTGTTTACCTGATATTATCGATCAGCTTATCGATAATTTACCATACTCTTATGTGATTTTTACGTTAGCGATTATCGATCACTTTATCGATTAATTTCTTATCGAATAGTTCTTCGATCCAAAAGGCCTACTATAGACTTGATTTACACTTGATCATTTATCTGAAACCTTAGCGATAAACAACTGATCGATCAGTTGATCGATCAAAATACTTAACCTTGATATTCTGACTTTGTTATCATCAAAACTATAATCCTAACATTCTCCCCCTTTTTGATGATGACAAAACACAAGTTATAAATCATCTACCAGAGAGAACATCAACCAGTTTTATATTCTCAAAAGGCATGAAAAGATCAGATAAATATCAAGAACATATTATCGATAAAAACATTATCCAGATACACAAAAGGAGATAACAAAAGAGATAACATAAAGTCATGACATAGAACCAAAAAGCAACTCATAAAACCATATAAGCTACGAAATATCATCAGTTTTCTTCTCCCCCTTTTTGTCAGCATCAGAAGGGGTAGAAACCGAAGGAATGGTCAGGGGAATAGGGAGAGGAGGAAGAGGAAAAAGTGGAGAAATAGATGGAAAATGAAAGGAGGGAACAGGTTGGGGTACAGTGATAAGAGCAAGAGTAGTAGGGACTGAAATAGAAGTAGAGGGAACAGAAGGAGAAGTGGTGGAAAAAGGAGAAGTGGGTAAAGGAGAGGAAGGAGGTGCAGGCTCAGGGTGCGGTGGAGAGGGAGGATGGAAGAGAAGATCCTCATAGCTGAAGCTTGTGCTAGGTGCAGTGAAGTGCTGGCAGAGAGAGGTAACTAAGCCTTTAAGCTCTTGAAGTTCCTTGTCCACTGAATTAAACCTCTCGGTGACTTCTCTTTCCAAAACCACCATAGCTTGTTGGTGAAGATCCAGAATCTTAGAGATGCCATCAAACTTCCGGTCAGAAACTTCCCCATAGTCTCTGGCAGTGGAGTAGACTCTGGTCTCAAATGCCCGAAGCTCAGCCTGAAACATTTCCCTGAGGGATCTCTCCATAAAAGATGGACCAGGGGTATGAGATGGGGCAGCAGTGGATTCAGCTTCATCCTGGGTCCGAGATGTACTAGCAGCAGGTTGCTTTCCCTTATCCTTCTGAGATACTTTCTGTGATGGTGTAAAGGGAACAGAGATCCTCATTTTGTGGAGCTGAGTGAGGCCAAAACCAGGAACCTTAGTCTTGATTTCCCCAGGCTCAAAAGGAGCAATGTTATGTGCCTGAAGGAAATAGGTGGCCAGCTGAGGATAGGGAATTGGGGTTGATCTGGACTTGTTAAGAACAAAGTCCTTCATCTCAGAGTAAATAAGATCCCCAATGTTAATCTTTTCCCCACTAATAATCCGGGCTAGAAGAAGATAATCATCCTGAGTGAGATGTGAGAAACTACCGGATTTGTTTACCATGCACCTAGAATAGATGTAATGGATGATCCTATAGAAATCACACATCTGCTTAGGTGGGAAATTCAGTTCACCGGGATAATCATTGTTCTGCATTAAAATTCTATAAGCCTTTACTTCATTCATGTCACCACCTCGCACAAAATCTTGAGTCCCTAACAGCTCATTTATTTTGGCACTGGTGAGTTTAAAAACTTTGCCTCTTAGTGTAACTTTCAGACAATTTTCTATGAGATTGTCTTTATCATCATATTTTTCTACTGATTCCATATTACAGTAGAATCTTTTAACCACTTCGGGACAGTATTCACCACCAATAATTAACCAATTCGAATAATGCTGCAGTGGGTCACTTAAATCAAGCTCAATCTGTTTATTTTTCCTCAGACCCTCTAAATCCACAGATACCACAGGACAGAATTTTCTATTGGCAAAATCGGCCTTATACTTTGCTATATTAACTTCATTATCGAGATTGCCAGATAATAACTCAGAAAATTCAGTGGGTATACCTTCAGAAGGAATTTCGTGCCACTCCTTCACTTGCCCTCTGTTTCTTCTTTCTCGGTTGCTTGGGGATTAATATTTTTAAGGCTGATTCCACGGCTTTCTGAACTGAGACTCCATCATCCGACTCGGTCTCCGATTCCTCAGTCACAATCGGTAGCTTTGATTTGGACCGGGGAGATTTTCTGAGAGAGGCCGGTTGTTCTTCGGCCCGACTTTCCCGGATTTTCAAAGTAGCCTTCTTCTTTGTTGATTCCTCCCTTACCTTCGGTCGGTAACGTTTTTGAGTACCCGAAGCAGTGGTGTCGCTCGATTGAGGTTGTTTCTCCTGCGCTTCTCCCCTTTCCATGTTCGGTTGTTTCACCCGAGCCATTTCTGAAGTGTCGAGCGGTTTTTGACAGATTAATCGGTTGAGAAAAGGTGATTTTGAGGTGGGTGAAGGTTGGGAATGTAGTAGAGAAGGATTCGATCGAAGGAACGGTTGAAAAATTTAAGATAGTGGTGATTCCTGACCGTTGCGAAAAACAGGGGACCGGTATTTTCGAGTTAGGGTTCGAAAAACTGACGAAGGGATTTCAGGATAGTACCGTTATAGTCTTCGAAATTATCGATCAAGTTATCGATCAACACTTGATCGATCACGTGTTCGATAATTATGAAGAACACACTTGAACATAGAGCAGATTTATCGATTACGTTATCGATCATGCATTTATCGAACATATTATCGATAAAGTCAGTAAAAAGGAATGCGTACCTGATGTAGTTTATCGATTATTTGTTCGATAATTAAGCTTATCGGTCAGCTTATCGATCAATGCTTACCAATTTTGACGGATGAGTCTCGAATCCTTGATGCTCTTTATCGATGTTCTGATCGATATTGAGTTTATCGATCACGTTATCGATAATTGTAGTGTTGGAGCGATTCCCTTTCTTTACAAAGTGAATTTATCGATCAGTTGTTCGATAAATTATCTCCTACTTGCCTTCATGATTATCGATCAATTGATCGATAATCTCATACTCTGTTTACCTCTGTTTTTCTTCATCGAAACAGAGCTTCCTGCAAAACAAATTTCTACATACTCCGATGCTTAAGTTAGTTATTTTATCATCAAAACAATAAATTTAAACACTTAATATTGAGTGATAGTATGACATTTCTTACAATTCATTGGGATTTACCATTCCCAATTCTCTTCTGAAGTAGCTGAACTTCTGTTGATCTAGTGGTTTTGTGAAGATGTCGGCTATCTGATATTCAGTGGGGATGAATTCAACCTTTACATCTTTCTTTTGAACATGGTCCCGAATAAAGTGATGTCGGACATCGATGTGTTTGGTTCGAGCATGATGGACTGGATTCTTGGATAGACTTATCGTGCTCGTATTATCACATAAGATTGGAATCTCACGTAAGTTGATTCCTAGATCTTGTACTTGTTGTTTTAGCCATAAGATCTGAGCACAACAACAGGCAGTGGCTACATATTCTGATTCTGTTGAGGAGATTGCCACGGTGTTTTGCTTTTTACTTGACCATGAGACAAGACATCCTCCGAAGAATTGACATTGTCCACTGGTGCTTTTTCTGTCTGTTTTATATCCACCGTGATCGGCGTCTGAGTATCCCATTAGATATTCGGTTCCTCTTTTTGGATACCAGATTCCTAAATTTTGAGTTCCTACAAGATATCTGAGTATCCTCTTGACGGCTTCTTCATGCGACTCTTTTGGAGTTGACTGATATCTTGCACACATTCCCACACTGAACTGAATATCTGGTCTACTTGCAGTGAGGTATAGTAAGGAACCGATCATCCCTCTATATCTTGTTGGATTTATGTCTTTCCCGTCTTCGTCTACATCAAGCGAACAGGTTGAGCTCATAGGAGTCTTTACACTTTTAGCATTCTCCATTCCGAATTTCTTCAGCAACTCCTTTACATATTTCGTCTGGGATATAAGTATACCGTTTTTCTTTTGTTTGATTTGTAGTCCCAGAAAGAAGTTTAATTCTCCCATCATGGACATCTCGAATTCTCCCTGCATAAGCTTAGCAAATTCTTGACAGAGATCTTCGTTAGTAGCACCGAAAATAATATCATCTACATATATTTGAACAATCAAAAGATCTTTCCCATTTCTTTTAATGAAAAGTGTGGCATCCACTTTACCTCTTTCAAAACCTTTTTCTATAAGGAAGTTGCTAAGTCGTTCATACCAGGCTCTAGGCGCTTGTTTCAAACCATACAAAGCCTTTTTAAGTTTGTAAACATGATTAGGAAAATTTGAATTTTCAAAATCGGGAGGTTGTTCGATAAACACCTCTTCTGATATATAACCGTTCAGAAATGCACTTTTAACATCCATTTGAAATAGTTTGAAATCTTTGATGCAAGCAAAAGCCAATAGAACTCGTATGGCTTCCAATCTAGCTACAGGAGCATACGTTTCTTCATAATCGATTCCCTCTTCTTGATTATAGCCTTTTGCTACTAATCTGGCTTTGTTTCTGACGATCTGAGCCGATTCATCGAGCTTGTTTTTGAATACCCATTTGGTGCCAATGACCGGATGGTCTTCTGGTCTGGGTACCAATTCCCAAACTTGATTTCTCTCAAATTGGTTAAGTTCTTCCTGCATCGCAACTATCCAGAATTCATCTGATAGTGCTTCGTCAATATTAGAGGGCTCAATGTGAGATATGAGAGCAGAGAAAAGAACTTCATTGACTATTTGTCTCCGGGTTTTGACCCCTTCATCAACTTTACCGATGACTTGATCCAGAGGATGATCTCGGTTGTGTCTCCATGCCTTTGGCTGCTCTAGATTTTCTTGTAAAGAGGGATCGTTTAAAACATCCCTGTTTTCTGAAACAGTTTCTGAAAATAATTTGTTCGAGTTTTTGTTCAAATCCAGTTTTTGAAAATTTTGAACAATTTCAGCATCATCATCGACAGGTTTCGAAATTATTTCAGTTTCAGCAAACACCACATGGATTGATTCTTCTATTGTAAAGGTTCGTTTATTGAAAATTCTATATGCTTTACTACGATTAGAGTAGCCAAGAAACAAACCCTCATCAGCTTTAGGATCGAATTTACCCAGGTTTTCTTTGTTGTTGTTGTGGATATAGCATCTGCTTCCAAAGATCCTTAGGTGTGACAGATTGGGTTTTCTTCCCTTGTACAATTCATATGGAGTCTTCCCGAGCAGTGTTCTGATGTAGGCTCTATTTGAAATATAGCAAGCTGTGCTCATTGCTTCTGCCCAGAAAACTTGTGAGACCCCTTTCTCATTTAGCATTGCTCTAGCCATCTCCGTGAGTACTCTATTTTTCGTTCAACTACTCCGTTCTGTTGAGGAGTCCTTGGTGCAGAAAAGTTGTGGTCAATTCCATGTTCCTCACAATAGTCTGCAAATTCGTTGTTTTCAAATTCTCCTCCGTGATCTGACCTGATAGACACAATAGATATACCTTTCTCATTTTGGACCTTTTTGGCAAAAACAATGAAAGCATTAAAAGTTTCATCTTTAGAGGAAAGAAACAAAGTCCAGGTAAACCTCGAATAGTCATCAACTATTACAAGAGTATAAAAATTTCCTCCGAAGCTTTTTACTCTAGATGGACCGACCAAGTCCATGTGAATCATTTGGAGTGGTCTTTCAGTTGAAACTATCTTCTTTGATTTAAACGAAGATTTGTTTGTTTACCTTTTTGACATGCATCACAAACAACATCGCGTTCATACTGGATTTTTGGTAAACCAACAACTAAATCCCTTTTTATTAATTTTGAAAGTTGATTCATGTTGACATGTGCAAGTCGTTTGTGCCAAATCCAACTTTCCTCCTTTTTACTAATAAAACAGTTTTCAGAAGTTTTAGAATCAATTTGAAGTGTATAACAGTTACCGTCCCTCGGAGCTCTCAGCTTCGTATTCAATTCTTCTTTCTTCAAAGGCAGGTCATCTTTGCTTATGATTAAGCACTCTTCAGAATCAAAGATCACCCAGTTGTTTTTGTCCGCACTCTGACTGACGCTTAGAAGATTATGACACAGACCTTCCACGTAGTACACGTCTTCGACCTTTATGCCTATGTTACTTCCGATTTCTCCGATTCCAGCAATTTTTCCCGATTGGTTTCCTCCGAAGCTTACTTTTCCTCCGTCTTTTGATTTGAGTGAAGTAAACTTCTCAGTGTCACCTGTCATGTGTCTGGAGCATCCGCTGTCTATATACCATTTATTTGTTCTGGATGCCTTGAGACAAACCTGCAAAAATTGCAATCATGTTTTAGGTACCCATACCTTCTTGGGTCCTTTTTGGTTAGTATGAGTTATTTTTGGTGCATAAGTACCTTTGGGCACCCATTTTAATGTTCCGTAATCTCCTTTCTTCTTATAGTAACAAGAAGAAGTTGAATGGCCTTTACGGTTGCAATGAGAACAAAGTGCAAAAGGATTTGAGGAGTGCACAGAATTTCTAAAATACGTAAGATATGATCTACCACTACTCTTTTTCTTTCCTTTTGATTTATCTTGGGTTGGATCGTATCCTATACCAGTTTTGTCCATAGAGCACCGTTGAGCTCCTAGAATTACCTTAAGCATTTCGCTACCCTTAGTGAATTTTTCTAAGGTTCTGGTAAGATCTCCAATCTTTCTTTCGTTCTTTTCACAGTTTTTGCAAGTTAAAGTCGAGTCTGTATTGACTTCAACTTTTGATTGTTGATCTTCTAAAAACTTTATCTTTCTCTTAGAGCTTACTAACTCCTTTGCAATTCTTACTAATTCTAGATGTAAAGCATTGTATTCGGACTGTAATTCATCATAAGATGGTTCAGAAATTATTACCTCGTCTGATTCTGATTCCTCGTTCTCTTGGGCTACTAAACAGATGTTGGCGGTTTCTTCATCATCACTTCCTTCTTCTTCATCAGAGGAGCTGTCTCCCCAGATTGATGTGACGAAGGCTTTCTTCTTTCTGAATCTTTCTTTCTTCTTTTCTTTGTCCTTCGTTCTGGAGAGTTGGGGGCATTCCGCCTTGATATGTCCTGGCTTCTTACATTCGAAGCAAATGATTGGATCCTTTGGTTCGTTCGAATATGAGGAAATTCTGCGTTTTGGCTGAAACTTCTTTCCGGTTCTGTTTTTGTAGAACTTCTTGAACCTCCTGACTATAAGGCCCATTTCATCATCATCAAGATCATCTTCATTATCATCTTCGCTCTCTTGAGTTTTAAGAGCGATGCCTTTCCGGTTCTTCTCATTCATCTCCTTTTTGTATTTTTGCTTGCTCTCATATTCAGCAAGACTCCCTGAACAGTGCTGCAACAGAACCAATGGATTCTCCTTTGGTTTCTTCAATAGCTATTACTTTCGATTCCCATTCTTTTGTGAGACCGCTCAGTATTTTCCTCACTTGATCTTCTTGACTATATTTCTTCCCAAGTGCAGTGAGGTGGTTTATGAGATGTGAGAATCTGACTTCCATATCTCGGATACTCTCTCCTTCCTTCATTCTGAATAACTCGAATTCGGTGGTAAGAGTGTTGATTCGACTCTGTTTTACACCGGTGGTTCCTTCATGAGCTATCTCCAGAGCCTCCCACATTTCCTTCGCGGTTTCCAGACTTGAGACTCTGAAGTATTCCCTCTGACTGAGCGCACACGTGAGTATGTTGATAGCTTTGTCATTTAGAGTCACTAGCTTCTTATCTTCCTCATCGAACTCCCTGGGACTCTTGCGTACTTGCTGGCCATCTATTATTTTCATAGGGACATAGTTGCCGTGTTCTATTACGTCCCACAACCCATACTCTGTGGCCTTAATGAAGATTTTCATCCTCATTTTCCAGAAGGTATAATTTTCTCCACTGAAGCCTGGCGGCTTAGATGTTGAGCATCCTTCGGGTAGCACGCTATCTCCAAATCCTGCCATTGGATCTCTCTTCAGACTGTTAAATCCTTCGTGAAGAGACCTGCTCTGATACCAAATGTTAGAAACAATCTCACCCAAGAGGGGGTGAATTGGGTGAGTTACAAAAATTTCAATCAAAGGCGTATAAGTAATGAATAAAAACAGAGAGTCAGAGTATGGAGAATTTTAACCGCAGAGAGGAGACACAAGATTTATACTGGTTCGGTCTAAACCACGTGACCTACTTCCAGTCCCCAGAACACCTCTGGGTATTTCACTATCTTCCAAGATGACAGGGCTCTTGGTGCCTCGGTACAGTAATTGAATCGCTCAATCACTCCCCCTTACTCCCGTAAGGATACAACCCTTCTCAAGAGTCCACACTCTTGAGTGTCACTCAGGTTTTAATAAAAGTAGTAATTGGCTCTCTTACAGAGTGATTTAATGATAAACACTGATGCTCGGTAGAAACGTGAAAACAGAGTATTGAATGCGTAACTAAATGATTGCAGGTGGTAGTTCCAATATTCAATCTCTTCATTAATGCTTCTTCGCGCCTTTTATAGTTGATATCGTTAAGTAGCCGTTAGACGGAAGAGCTTCTAGCCGTTGTGACTTCGTTTGCGTGTTTCGCTGGTTTCAACGGCTCCGCCATTAATGCGTCTGAGCTTCTGACACTGTAGGTCGCAGTCTACTTAATCCCGTTGAAGAGCCGTTGCACTCGTTTTCATTAATCTGCATATTTTAAACTTTGAACAAATGAGAGTTTTGTGGTGAGTGCTTTAATATAGAAAGAAAGCTAATTTATCATTCAAAGATTTGTGACGAAATCATTTATCAGTAAGAAGAACAGAAAGTCATTCTGGTTAAGTTTGATCGAAAAGATGATCGATTACTTGATGATAGATCAAGTTATCGATAAACAGAATGAAGACTTTTCGAATTAGATCACCAAAATTATCGATCAAGTGTTGGATCATTGACTCTAAGAATTTCATAGAAAGAAGAAATCGTTCCATGATCGAACAAGTGATCGAACACATGTTTGATCGAACAGATTATCGATAATTCAAATGTTATTGAAATGAAGTTTCAGTCATTGATGATCGAACATCTTATCGATAAATGTATGATGGATAATGTTATCGATAAAACATAGTTATGTATATATTCAATGAAAGACACAGGCTATCTGAAATGATCGAACAGTTGATTGATCAATGATCATTCGAACAAGTGATCGATAATAGTGAAGAAAGAAGTTTAATCCTGTAAGGTAAAGGAAATGATTATCGATCACGTTTTGTGAAAACATGAATTCCGGGGAAATGAATGATCGATCATATTATCGAAAAACCAGTGATCGATAACTTGATCGAAAAATAGTTCATCATAACTTAATGCGAATATGTCAATTCTTAGACTCTTTATCGATCACGTTATGTGAAAACTTATTTAAGCAAACAAGTTAAGCTTATCGATAATGTTATCGATAAATTAGTTGTAGCAAAACTGAGTAAGAGTAGACAAGGACATTGATTATTGATCATGTGATCGATAATTTTATGATCAATAAGGTTATCGATCCATCAGTGAATTTGATCACCTGCATTCAGAGAGTTAGAGCATAAAGTTCGAACACGTAATCGATAAACAAATGATCGGAAATATGATCGATAAATTTGTAATAGAACTAATGTGCAGAACAAGTAGATTGTGTTACCTTTTATCGAAGTCGTTATTGATGACTGATTTATCGATAACTTGATCGATAAATACACTTCAGATTTGGGTCTCTTATCAGTAACTCGATTGTTTACCTGATATTATCGATCAGCTTATCGATAATTTACCATACTCTTATGTGATTTTTACGTTAGCGATTATCGATCACTTTATCGATTAATTCTTATCGAATAGTTCTTCGATCCAAAAGGCCTACTATAGACTTGATTTACACTTGATCATTTATCTGAAACCTTAGCGATAAACAACTGATCGATCAAAATACTTAACCTTGATATTCTGACTTTGTTATCATCAAAACTATAATCCTAACACTACTCCCTATTTAGTACATAAATAAATTCCCTAAAATTAATTCCTGAGTTTCCAAAGTCTAAAACCAATTTTATAAATTCAAACAAATATTTAGGTGATTCATCTGTATTTTTTCTAGAATTATTGAGGCCTCTAACTAATTAAAATAATTATTTTCCTCTGATTTTTCAATATTTTCTCAAAAAATCTCTGTTCACGGGAAATTCCATAATAATTTTTTTGTAATAATTCCACCTTTCGGGCCTCAACAGAGTTTTCAAAACCTCTAACTTATACTTTTGCCATTTTTTGAGAATTTTTTAGAATTTTTCTCAAATTTTCCATTTTACCCTTCGTAGACTCATAATTACATAAATGCCAATCCAGACCTCATCGGGGTTTCACATCAAATGTTGCTTCGTCTCCTCATATAGTTTCTACATTGGCCCTTATCCCAATTTTTAACTTCCTAAGTTCAAGTGAAATTTCTTGAGATGTGATAGAATGCATGCTAAAAAGGGTTTAAGGAAGAATGTTTCATGTGGGACATGAGAAAATTTTGATTTTGCTTTATAGGCACATTATCATGTTATGTGGTTAAATTGCCAAAAAATAAAATTCTTTGGGTATAGTCACATATGAATATAAGCTGTCGCAACATAAGGATAGTACAATATCAAAATATTAGAAGTATAGATAAATTCCAAGATTTGTGTCACACCTCTAAATACCCTATTATATGACAATTGGAATCATTTAGGATCATTATATAAGCCTTGGGTATGAGAAAATTTCAATTTTTCTTGAAACTTTTCCAATTTTTAGTCCAGGTTGCAACTTGGCACCTCCAAGTCATGACTTAAGGCGACAGAAGCGACCTTTGCTGCCAAGTCGCTATCTGAGATTCCTAGGTTGCGACCTAGGGTCACAGAAAACCCTCACACACTGTTCACTATTCACTAAAATTTTTGCTAATTTTAAAAATTCATAACTAATTGTAAAAAAATCAAAATAAGGTTATTCCAATTTCTATTCGAAGCTTGTCATGTGAACTATAAGTGAAAAATATACATAGGCATCATATCATTATGAAACAGAGCCAAAAATTTACCAAGTTGCACTGTTCATTTGGTCATTTCCCAATTTTTCAATATTTTAGTTCAACTTTGGAAGGGCATATCTCTTAGCACAAAACTCTAAATTTGATGGTCTACTACTTGATTTAAAGCTAAAAATGAGATCTATACGTCTGCCAAATTTCAGTTCCAAATTCGTCCATTTACTTTTTATTTTTTGTGTCACAAGATTAGCCCTTTTTAGGGTAATTCTATCCCTTTTATCATAATTCCTTGAATTTTTCCTTCTTCCTTTCTCATATCACAATCCAACCATATCCGACCAGCACTTATAAACATAAATACTACAATATAATTACATGATCTCAAGTATACCCATTCGTAATTCATTACAAAATTACATCAAAGTTCCCCAAAATATAATATAATAATAATACAATGTCATAAAACTCATATAGTCTCATCACTCCAATACTATCTCTCCTTGCCCTTGTCCTTGTTTGTTCCATTCCCTATTTGGTGCATAATTTAACATAGGAAGGAATGAGATTTCATGGAAATCTCAATAGCAATGAACTATAATTATCATATTAATCAACCATGGCATAATGTGATATGTTACACTACTTCAAAACATCCTTAAATCATATAAGATTATGTCATATTATGAAAGGAAAAACAATCACACAATCACATTGGCATATCCTTATACATTTGGCTAAAGTATATCAAGCCTCATAAAATCAATCATTTTATAGCATAATTAAGCCGATACAAAGGAAGCAACATAAACACATTAAGCAAGTAAGAAAAACAATCAAATTATAGATTCAATGCTACCTCTTGCTCTTGATGAAATTCGGCCTCTTCAAGGGGTTAATGCTCTTCTTGATTCCTCTCCACAAAACCTATCAATTCAAGTGTAGTTTCAAGCCACATTAACAACCAATTAAGCTTGAACGCAACACTTAACCTTAAGTCCACTTAATTCCCTCTTTCCTTTGATTTTTAACATAATCATTCCTCCTTTGATTCTAACAATCTCTTGGCTCATTCCTACACTATTTTCATGTAGAATCCAATATCAATTCAGATTTATGAAAATCAAACTCCTTCCTTCTCATTCTGTTTTTGCCGAATTGCATGTATATAACCCCTAACTTGGTTTTCTTTCAAAAATTCAATCCAAACACCACTTGAACATAATTATTCCAACTCATTTTAAGGTTTCTATCCTCCCTTAATACATAAATATTCTGACTGAAATGTGGCAGCATCTTCCCCTTGAATTTTAATTCAAATATCTAACCAAAATAAGCTTTAATCTTAACCAAACCAAAGCTCAAACATACCTTGGTGAATCCTTGATTAAAGCTTGATAATTCCTTGTCCAAATGCACTCAACAAGTTCATGTTTAAAGCTCAAGAAAACGTTTTGACAAACCTCCCTTCTTTTGCTAATTTTTTTACTTGTTTTCATGTATTTAGGGGGCTATTTATAGGACAAGTTTCTGCCCTCTCCCCCCTTCAAAATGGCGTGTTGGAGTGCCACATAAGAGGGACACATGGCTGCCATCAAGCGCTAAAGTTTCTAGATCATGCCAAGTGTGTTTTGCCTAGAATATTCCAAGATTTTTACATTTACTTGGGCTTAAATATTGGGCCCTGATTTTGCACGAAATTTGGCCCTTCTCCTGGCCCAAGGTGGGGCCCACTTATGGCCTAAGATGGCTCAAAAGGATGGCCCACAAATTATATCATTATCCCAAACCATCTTGAAGTTTTATCAATTACTATTCACTTGTAACATTTCTTTCCATGAAAAATCCTCTTTTTATATAAGGATATGATCTAAAAATTTTTAGGATTTTTCTCCACCTCTAATTATTTATTTTGAATTTTTCTTGATTAGGCTTCTATCGGTAAAATTGCTGAAGAATAAATTCCCCAAAATTAATTCCTGTGTTTCCAAGGCCTAACGCAAATTTTATAAATTCCCATAAATATCTAGATAATTAATCCATATTTTTTCTGAAATTATTGAGGCCTCTAAATACTTAAAATAATTATTTTGCTTCAATTTTTCACTATTTTTCCGAAAAACCTATGTATTCGGGAAATTCCGTGATAATTCATTTTCACACCAATTTCACCTTTAGGGCCTCCATCGAGGTTCCAAAACCTATAATTTACCTTTTTACTAGTTTTTGAGAATTTTCTGAAATTTTTCTTAAATTTCTCTGTTTTACCCTTCATAGACCAATAATTCCAAAAATGCCAGCCTAAACCCTATCGGGATTTCATATCAAAAGTTATTTTATTCCTCTGTTTACTTTCTATATTGGCCCTCATTTGAACTTTTAACTCCCTATGTCCAGATGAAATTTTCAGGATGTGACAATTTGTAGACACAACAATACATTATCATAATTATAAAATGTTGAATTTTGTATTTTTGGGATGCTTGGTGATAGGGTTTACACAAGTAAGCAGGCATTTTTTCGACATGTTTGTACTTGCGAGTGATATTGTGGGAATCATATCGATTTGTCAAAACTGTAGGTTTTATGTTGTTAAAAGAAGTGAGGGCGAAAAAAAAAACAAAACAAAACAACTGTTCGCAGGCTAGGTTTTTCAAAGAAAAAAAAAGTAGCAATTTATATTCTTCTGCATAGTCAATTTCCAAGTTAATTAAACCGTGATGGTAATTAGCCAAAGATATTATGCGTACATTGGCCCATGGAAGAAAGAGGAAAGTAAATATAGTAAGGACTTTTATTTATTGATAATTAGGTTTTGATCAAGAATGGTAGGGAAATTGTGGTTAAGTAAGAGTAGTGTTTGAGCTATGATAAATTGCGCGATTAGATGGGATTGTTAAGACCATAGGGAGAATACAATGTTAAAGAGGTCCAATTAATGAATAAATTCGAAAGCAAAAGCTTATGAGGGTGAATCTTGTGATCAAGACAACGATGAGGAATGGGTTGGGGAAAGTAATCGACTAACTAGTTGGGATAGTGATGGATCAAGAAGCCCTAGGATTGAATTTGACATAAATGACAACTAAAATGTGATAAAAATGGGTATAGCGAAGCCCAATTCGTAGTTGGGAAAAAAACCACTTATTTTGGAAGGAATGACTATAGTTCGTTAGGTGCTCCCTTATAGGATTTTGACTATGAGAGGCCTATGGCAATTTCTTGATGCATTATTTGAGACCTTTAGGAGAAATTGATAAGAGGAGTAATCAAAACCTAGGAATATTGAAGGAAAAACGAACCAGTATTAAAAAAACATTTTAATGGAGATTAAAACTTGCATTAGGGATCTATGAGTGGATGACTAAGACTACAATTATTCTAAACGGCCAGGAGTGTGAGAAACAACATGAAAAGATGTACAGAAATGTGCCGCTTTAAAAAAAAAAAAATCTCGCTCACATTGAAAGATTTGTAAATACTAATTAGTGATGAGACACTAAAGTCACATATGAGTAACCTTTTAAAGATAAGTTTTGAGGTTATATAATTATCGTATAATCGTGAGTGATAGCTTACTGTATTTTAAATTGGGGCTGCATGACTATAGATTATTATTTTCCATATGTCTTGTTGTACTTGTCGGTGTTTATGAGAATTTTGGTGCTTGTTATTAACTTGTAGGCTTGAATTTTTTCAATTATATTAAATCACCCACGGGAATATATTCATTATTGGAAAGTGAAGAATTGATTATGAATGTTGCATGTTGTTGAAGAATTAGGATGTTTTTGTTGTAAGTTATGGATGGTAATTATTCCGTGATATGCATTCTCTTGTGATAAAAAAATTGCTCATTAAGATAATTAGCTACACATGACGTTGAGTACTTCATTCTTCAAGGAAAAAGAAACTTTAAAAGGGGTCATGTAATCAATGATTGGGGGAAAAACTAGGTTGATTTTAAGTTGGGTTGTAAAGGAACTATTTGAGAAATTGGGTCTTCAAAGCATTATTCGGGATAAATACCCAAGAGTAAGAGTAACAATGGAGGTGATGTCAAAATAAAATAGTGGATAGAAACTATGATGTGTATAGATTATCATCATCTATGGAAGTACATAGTAGATCGTAGTAAGAGAATTTGAACTGGACTAATTAGTAGAGGCAGTAGAGGCACTAAATAGATTAGTTAATGAGTAGAGGCACTAAATAAGTTAGTTATGAACAATATTACTATCAGAGGGAGAATTCTTAGATGAAAATTCTTATAAGTATGACAACAATTGTGTGTGTGTATAATTGGTTAGCCTTATAAGAGTGAGTTAGGTGTGATAAGTGAGACAAGAGTACATTAGGATGAGATAGAAAGGTGATGAAGAAGGAAATTTGATGAGCATTTCAGTTTCCCTGATGATCGGAATATGACCATAAGATTTTAATATATCATAACGACATTTAAAGATTTTATCATAAAAAGAGAATTCTTCTAAATTATGCTTTGATTGGCGATATATTTTTTGGGCAGATATATGTTTTCGTGTACTTTGAAAAAAAAATCATTATATATATAAATACTTAGTGGCCAAAATTTTCATTTTGAAAGATTCGAAGAATCAGATTTTTATGAAAAAAAAAAGAAAAAAAGAAAAAGAAATGCTTTTCAAATATCAAAAGACTTTCATTTTCTCTCTTAAATGAATAGATTGAAGAATTAAACCTAGTTCAAGTGAGTTGTGTTAAGGGGCGCATGATAGAGATGAATGACTTGGATTAGACTTGAGGCTATATATTGTAGTAGATGCTATATTAGTTTTGGGTAGATGTCTCTTCGAGAGTATGAAAATTGCATTGGAAAAACAAATGGTGGGTCAAGACTTGGTTAAGGATGATACTAGAATATTTTTTGGGTATATGCATATTTGGTATCGTGGTATGATTCAGGGTGATTCAAATTTAGAAACCCATAAAATATTCCATGTGATCTTATGTGAGCAATTAGTATGAAAAAAGGTGAAAAATTGTAGGCAATTATGGAGTAGACAACATAAGAGGAGAAGCACGACCAATCAAATTTATAACATATGTTGTCTACTGAAATTCATTTTAAACTTGTACATTGAAGGAAAGCGTTAGTATGATTAACTTTAAAGAAAGGATGTGGGTATCCGGATGGTAGACAAGGGTACAATATGAAATTAATAAGGGAAGATCAAATGATGATTAAGATATGTTACAGAGAAGTGTAAAGCTAGAAGGATAGATAGTGACATATTTACAATGACAATAATATAAATAAAGATGGTAACTTATACCAAGGTAATTAAGTATGAACAAACCAGTCGTTTATGCTAAGTCAGAGTGGCACAACGTAAAGATGACCAGTAATTATGAGAGAACTAAATTTATGTATAGGTATATAAAGTTAAGTCAACCATGGAATGAGAATTTCAACACTACCCTCTTTAGAATGTACAAGTTTGGTAATAAAAAGTTAACATTTCAACTTGTAGATTGCCTTACTATTAGCTGGCTTTTAGTGTTTCAATACAAGTTAGAATAACCTTGCTTGTGTTTTCTAAGTAAGATGCTGAACTTATTTGGTTGCTATAATTAAAAAATAATAATTTGGAGGATGAATATACTATAAATCTAGCCAACTAGAATCCTACGTAGGATTGACAATACTACAAAATATATTATTTTTGTTTATTCAAAGGCCTTTTTTCGTCTGTTTTAGGGGAGACGTTGATGGAGGAGACATATCTAGTAATAACATATTTATCTGTTTTAAAAACAGACGAATATTGGCATCATATATTCGTCTGTTCCATAACAGACGAATATGGGCATGCATATTCATCTGTTTTGTCTGTTTTGGAGAGAACAGACAAATATGTGTTTTTTTTAAAGGTGAAAATTTTATTCAACCTGGGATGAAAATTTATTCAACCTGGGATTCAAAAAGTATACATACAGCAGGACTAAATAGATTATAGCAAAACAATGACAGCAATTCAGCACAACCAAATCACATGTTTTTCATATAAATAAAATCCACACATTCCACAATTTTAAGGGTCAAAACATTTAAAACAAAAAACATCTTAATTAGTTAGCTTAATTGAGCAAAAAGAACTAAATATCATAAGTTAGTCATATAACAATTAAAGTAGATTTATCCAATTAAGCTCAATCCCAACAAAACTAAAACAATTCAAGACTAAGTTAAGCTATCCAACACAATTAAATCAAACAATTTTAGCAATCCGCAACATGTAAAAACATATATACCAAAGTTTTCATCTCCACAATATCAAATATATTTCAAACTTACTTGCAATATTATTAGGATGATTGTAATATTCAACTACCTACCCAAGCTTTTCAATATAATTTGAAGCACATTTCTCCTAACACTATCTACCTACAAAGTAATAAAAATAAAGCTACATGCACATATATGTCTAAAATAGCATCTAAAAGCTTTCTAAAATTTAATATGATGATTAAATATTGAGAATACTTAATTAACTATCATATTCCAATCAAATTGCACTCTTAGACATTTTCACAAACAACTCATGTGCATTAAGGTTTAAACAAGTTTAGCAAGCTTTTTAATCATCAAAATGTAACCCAATCGATGTTGAATAATTCCTAAATGCAACTTTTACCAACAATCAATTTAAATAGAAAACATGCACACCCACAGACACTTACATTCATTCCTTTCAACATCAAAAAACCCATATTATAAGAGACACACCCCCATACCACTACACTTATTGTTGTGAACCTTAAGTGGGACGAGAATGGCGACTTTCATGGAAGAAAAAGTAGCTCCTGGTCATGGGATGGAATGGATGAAGAATGGGAAAGAGAGGGAGAAGAAGACGATGAGCTACTAGAGAGGGAGAAGGCAAACTTGGTCGTCAGCATCGGCTTTAAAGAGGGAAAAGTAGAAGTCTAAAGAAGGGAGAGAAAGCTCACTGCACATGAACAAAAGAGAAGAAGGAAGGAGAAGACGTATTTGCTAGGTATGTTTAGATCTGTGTACGGCAAAATAAAATTGAATTAAAAAAACATTATATTCGTCTATTCTTAAGAAAAACATACGAGTATGGGGAGTCCATACTCGTCTATTCATCATAACAGATGAGTATGGGGAGTCCATACTTATTTTTTCATCATAACAAATGAATATAGGGAGCTCATACTCGCTTATTCCTCATAACATACGAGTATGAAGCCTACACTCACTGTTGCTGTTTTGCAATGTAATACACGAGTATGTTCTCTCATACTCGTCTGTTATGAAGAATAGATGAGTATGGGCATTTGAAGGCTCATATTCTTTTGTTTTTCAAAACAAACGAAAATGGGTGACAAACATGACTTTATTTGTAGTAGTGTGAATAGGTAAAAGATAAACTGTTGGAATCATCGAGCAAGACATGTGAATTATGAGAGATGTTAGGATGCAAATAGTAATAAGAGAAACTTTTAAAAGGCAATGTGAAGTGTCAATGAGAAAAAGTTGTTTATTGATCAGGATCTTAAATTTTGAGGGCAAAATTCCTAACAAGAGGGAAGAATTGTTACATCCTGATACTCATTTGAAACTTAGAATATTGATATTGATCTTAAAGAAAGGATTAGGTATTAAGCCTAGAAGAGTAAGACACATTGTGAAATGAGAATAAATTAAATTATCATTTAATTAAAATTTTTATTATAGAAATAAAAGAGGAAGATTAAAGAAACTTGATAGATTTGAAGGGAAATTGGAAAAAAAAATCACAAATAGTACTGACATAAATGGAAGATAATGCCAAATTATATTCATGCATATTTAAATTAAATGTAAACGGAGGAATAATAAAGCACAAAACAATAATTAAAAAATAAAATCAAACTATGTTTTAAAATATTTTAATTTCTAGTTATCTTAAAATGTTTTTTTTAACCCAATAGGATCTTTTACCAATAATATTGACGATAGTTGTAATATAAAAAATAATATAATAATAGCAATAACAACAAACAAAATCTAGTTTAACTCTTAGAATATTTTAACGATCTCAAAGATTATATTGGAATCAGTTTTATATTTAGTAAGAGTTAAAATAATTATCATAGTAGTAGTAAAATGATAGATGAAATGAAAAAAATGAATTTAAATCTATACATTAAAAAAAGGGACTTGTATTATACTACACCAAATTTTCATCTCATACTCTCTTCTTAATATTTCTTCATCAGCTACCATATTCCCTCAAGCCTTCAATTTTGGCTTTTCTCT